>NC_034185.2:57718498-57764574 GCF_002021735.2 Oncorhynchus kisutch
AAACAATGCCGACTGACAACATCCCTGAAACTCTACTCTAGGCTATAATGTTTGCCTGTTTGTGTGTGGCTGAACCCCTGGAGGCTGAATCGGCAGCAGTAGTGCGATGAGACAGGCATGTAAAGAATGAGTCTCCCTCCCCAGGAGCCAGGCAGTGATTTGTGACTGCAGACACTAGAGAACCACCACACTGCAGGGTCAACCGCCCTGTCAGCCCCATCACACCTCAGACGTCCTGGGCCCAGTCGGCCCTCTACGCTGCTAGGGCTTGAGGACGTGTCCTGTCCACACTAGATACGGGTCAGCCGAGACACGAGATAGCACTCTCAACAGAGGGGGAGGTATCCTCTTGAGTGATATGACTGGTGTGTGTGTATGTGTGTGTGTGTGTGTGTGTGTCTCAGTATGTGTCTACTGTCCACAACAGGAAGCCAGGTGGTCCTGAGAGAGAAAGAGGGGGAAATTTAAATGTGCTGGTCACCAGACCCCAATGCCCTGGCCCTGATACTCCTGTACTACTATGTGAAGCCTGCATGGCCATAGGACTGACTCCTGGTCCCATACTCAGAAAGTGTCTCAGAGGAGGAGTGCTGATCTAAGAACAGGTCTTCCCTCTTTATGTAATCTTATTCATTGTGATCTAATAGACTTTGTGAATACGGGCCCTAATCGCCGTGTTCAGGGGGGAAACCTAACCCCTCTTCACTCCCCGTGGCTGCAGCTGCCTCCTCCTCTCCTCCTGTCCTCCTCTCCTCCTCCTCTCCCACAGGACCGACCCCAGGCTTCTTTTACAAACCCCACTGCTTTGTTCCGGGGCCCTACTGAACATTATCGCTACAACAACCTTTTGGACAGAAACCTGAGTCCATGAAATCTTACAGGGTGGGATAGGGTGGGACAGGGTGGGACAGGGTGGGCTCGTACGCATAAGGCCCACTACACAGGATTCTGATGAGTAAAAACAAGAAGTGCCAAACTGCATCGCAGTCCTCATGATGTATTCTTAACCTCCAATGTGGCCCCCCACAGGCTTTATATAGACCACCAGCCCACCAGTCTTGAGAACTATTTTAATTGGAGTTACTTATTTGATACAGACCTGCTACAGTCAAAAGCATCTCCTCTCCTGTCAGTGGCGACTGACGACGCAGGGATGGGGGGGACGAGGGTTGGAGGGGGACCCAGGACAGCGTGTAATAATGGCCTGTCATTTTTCATCCACATTCCGTGGTCTGCATGATCAGGCCCAGAGCCTGAACAGACATGGACCTGACACACAGTGTAGAAATACATCAGTGGGGTTAAAGAGCCACACAAGACCCTGCACCGTGATTACACACGGAGCTGACAGATCACATTCTCTACAAAGTGTGTGTGAGTGTGTGTGTTTGTGAGTGTGTGTGTTTGTGAGTGTGTGAGTGTGTGTGTGTGTGTTTGCGTGCGTGCGTGTGTGTGTGTGCGTGTGTGTGTGCGTGTGTGTGTGTGTGTGTGTGCGTGTGTGTGTGTGTGTGTGTGTGTGTGTGTGTGTGTGTGTGTGTGTGTGGGTGTGTGTGCTGCTCTGGATCAGGCTACCCTTCTGAAGTTATTAGAATGGAGTTTCAGGCTTTTCCCATTCATCTCCATATCCAACAACGACAGGGACTTTGTTCTCCGCGGCGTACGTCTTGTACCATCAGGGTACATTTCATGCTGTTTGGGAGAGAAAGTCAAGCACACGAGGCCGCCCCAGAGGGCATTCGGGAGGCTCGGGACCCCCCCCCCCTTCAAATTAGATCACTGGTCTGTCTAATCAGAGACAGCTTAGCTTTGTGGATGGAAACTAGCCGCAAACCTCATCTTCAAATGGCTGCTGCCTTTTCTGGAGGCCCCGTTGTTGAATAAGAGCAGGATAATGTCTTTACTGTACTCCTCATGGCCACACAACCAACAGAGAACGGACCACACAACACAACAGAATGGAATGGAACAGTAAGCGGTTTCTAATACACCAACTGACCGACTGACTGACTGACCAACTGACCGACTGACTGACTGACCAACCAACTGACCGACTGACTGACTGACCAACTGACCGACTGACTGACTAACTGACTGACCGACTGACTGACCAACTGACCGACTGACTGACTGACCAACCAACCAACTGACCGACTGACTGACTGACCAACTGACCAACTGACCGACTGACTGACTGACCAACCAACTGAACGACTGACTGACTGACTGACCGACTGACTGATCGACCGACCGACTGACTGACTGACTGATCGACTAACTGACCGACTAAGTGACTGACTGACTGACTGACCGACCAACCGACTGACCAACCGACCGACCGACCAACTGACCGACTCACTGACTGATTGACCGACCGACCAACCGACCGACTAACTGACCGACCGTCCGACTGACCGACTGACTGACTGACCGACTGACCGACTGACTGACTGACTGACTGATTGACTGACTGACCGACTGACTGATCGACCGACTGACCGACTGACTGACTGACTGATCGACTAACTGACCGACTAAGTGACTGACTGACTGACTGACCGACCAACCGACTGACCGACCGACCGACCGACCAACTGACCGACTGACTGACTGACTGACTGATCGACTGACCAACTAACCGACCGACTAACTAACTGACTGATCATTCGACTGACCGACTGACTGACTGATCGACTAACTGACCGACTAACTGACTGACTGACGGACTGACCGACCGACCGACTGACCGACCGACCGACCGACCGACCGACTGACCGACTGACCGACTGACCGACTGACCGACTGACTGATCGACCGACTGACCGACTGACCGACTGACCGACTGACTGATCGACCGACTGACCGACTGACTGACTGACTGATCGACTAACTGACTGACTAACTGACTGACTGACCGACCGACCGACTGACCGACCGACCGACCAACTGACCGACTGACTGACTGATCGACCGACTGACCAACTAACCGACCGACCGACCGACTGACCGACTGACTGACCGACTGACCGACTGACTGACCAATTGACTGGCAGACTGACTGACTGAGCTAAAACCAGCTTCTTTTGAGTGACAGTACACATCTCAGGAGGTGGGCGACCGACATGTCAAAATGTGAGATACCATTGCATGATGAAGTAGGGTGTAATACAATATCTCCCACTACCACCACCACCACTTTCTCTCTCTCTCTCGCTCTCTCTCTCTGTCGGTCAGACTCACATGGATTTCTGCCCATGGCAGTGAAAACATGGAGGAGGTGAGAGCTGGAGCCAAGTGGTCGTTGAGAGATGCAGTAATGAGACATAATGAGTGGAGAAGATGGCCACTGGCAGCCCTTCGGTGCTGAAACAGATCCAATATGGAGGACAGAGAGCTGATTTAATAACAGATAAGAGTGACCCAGGATGGAGGTGATGAAAGATGGATATGTCGTCCGGGTGTTTGGGGGCCACTTACTCAGGAAAGAAAGAAGGAGGGGTAGAGATGAAGAGATAGAGAGAACGAGAATGAGAGAGAACGAGAGAGCAAAGAGAGGGAGAGAGACAGAAAGCAGAGAGGGGGAATATGAGAGAATGAGAGAGATGCAGAGAGAGAGAGAGAAAGCAGAGAGAAAGGGTGGAATGAGAGAGATAGATAAAGAGAGAGAGACAGTGAGAGAGAGAGAGAGAGAGAGAGAGAGAGAGAGAGAGAGACAGAGAAGTGTGTGGTGACACAGAGCCGACCACAATGCATAGCAGACGGCAATCATGGCATGTCACAGCCTGGCCTTCAGCTTGTTTAGATATCATTAGGTAGGCTCTGCTTCGACTGCCTGAATCTCTGCTGCTGACAACACACACAGCCTGGCCTTCAGCTTGTTTAGATATCATTAGGTAGGCTCTGCTTCGACTGCCTGAATCTCTGCTGCTGACAACACACACAGCCTGGCCTTCAGCTTGTTTAGATATCATTAGGTAGGCTCTGCTTCGACTGCCTGAATCTCTGCTGCTGACAACACACACAGCCTGGCCTTCAGCTTGTTTAGATATCATTAGGTAGGCTCTGCTTCGACTGCCTGAATCTCTGCTGCTGACAACACACACAGGCTGGGACAGAGAGGGAGTGTATGAAGTAGCTTTGCATGTGTTTGTTCGGCAGCCCTGAGACACTGGGCGCTGCGCTGTGCTCTACCACCCTGTTCCCTATATAGTGCACTACTTTTGACCGGAGCTTAATGTCAGTGGGCCTGGAGAAATGTATAAAAAAAACAACCCTGAAGAGATATGATCTGTCCTCTCTACGCTGCCCATACATTATGTTAAATGACTTTACCACTTCAAACCAGAGCTGTCGAGGGGGTCGGCTCCTGACTGAGTTTCTTAACAAAAGCAGAACAGACAGAAGACAAAACAACCAGCATGTATAGATTCCTGACACGGTGATAGCATCGTGCCTAAAAACCTATATAAGAGCAGCTATTTTCTCCTCAGATACAAGTCGCGGTCTCTGAGTAGACGACGTCACCGGCAAATTAAACAGTAATCAGCTCACTGATGCCCTTAAACCTCCAGGCTATTACTAAACATGGAAAAAGAAATCAGCAGTTCCTTCCTTCTCCTGGCCTCCCCTTGTGATTATCACTCTGTGTGGAAGCGTTCCTTTTGTTCTCAATTGTAACTCAGCAATAAGCCGGCCTACTTATTACACTGGTAATGATAGATGGCTGCTCCGACGGAGTACACAGAGGCTACCTACACCGGCAATACCATGCCAGGGCAATTGGGTCCACATTTAAAGCATGTCAAGGGTAAAATTGGGCCGTAGCTACTCATTACAAAGTGGTGTAAAGTCTAATTTGGGTCCAGCCGTGGTGGCTGGGTGGTTGGTCTATAGACTATGGAGTCTGTGCTGCTCTCTCTCTATCTAAGCAGACGTATCACTGTACGAAATGAAACAAATGTGTTTATTTCTGTCAATGGTGGACAATCAGAATTGTGACAGGCCGACAGGCGGACAGGAGTGACAGGCGGACAGGCGAAGAGACATTCTCTCCCAGGGTTGTTTTTCTATTGTCCCACCAATAAACAGGCTTGGACGGAGAACGCCCAGTCAGCTGACTTCGATGGCTAGATGTCTGTGGATATTTTCCTTTACAAGAAATGGATATGAACAGGGCATGAAACAATACACAGACCGTCTGAAAAACCTAGAGACCAAAGTATTCCATCAATCTGAATTGCTTCCTGGAAGGTAGCTACAGATGTAGGATCTTCATTTGATCCCTCTTTTTTTTACTGAGAATGTTCCTGCACTGCAGGGAATGCAAACTTGTAGTGTATTTGAGTTTTAAAAAGTCTTCTAAAGTTTGTAATTTCCACTTTGAAATTTCAGACTTGATTTGTCCGAACGAAAATGTATCAACCCCTACAAAAATGTTAATTCATTATAATCCACATAATAATTCACATTTCCTGTTGCTGCAGGATTATTTTCCTGCTGTAGCAAACTGGCTCAAATTAAGATCCTATATCTGCAGCTAGCATCTCTGCCTGCACTCAATCTGTCACGCAGAGAGCTAAATTATGATGTCAAAGACAACCTCTTAAAGTCATCATCGAAAAAAACAAAACAAAGAGCAGGCCCCACGTCAGCAAGTCAAATATCTAAGAAAACAACAGTCTTTCACTTCTCTCGCCATAAAACAGCTCTCTCTCTCTCTCTCTCTCTTTTTCTCTCTCCTCTCTCTCTCTCTCTCCTCTCTCTCTCTCTCTCTCTCTCTCTCTCTCTCTCTCTCTCTCCTCTCCCTCTCTCTCTCTCTCTCTCCTCTCTCTCTCTCTTCTATCCTCTGTCTCTTGTCCTGTCTCTGCTCTGTCTTTCTCTTGCTCTCTCTCTCTCTCTCTATTATCTCTATTCTATTGTCTGGCTGTTCTCCTCTATCTCTGTCCATGTCTCTCTCTCTCTCTTCTATCTGTTGTCTCTCTCTCTCGTCCTCTCTCTCTCTTGTCTCTGTCTCTTCTCTCTCTCTCTCTCTCTCTCTCTCTCTCTCTCTCTCTCTCTCTCTCTCTCTTCTCTCTCTCTCTCTCTCCTCTCTCTCTCTCTCTCCTCTCTCTCTCTCTCTCTCTCTCTCTGTCTCTGTCTCTCTCTCTCTGTCCCTTGTCTCTCTCTCTCTCTCTCTGTGTCTCTCTCTCTGTCTCTGTCTCTTGTCTCTGTCTCTCTCTCTCTCTCTCTCTCTCTCTCTCTCTCTCTCTCTCTCTCGCTCTCTCTCTCTCTTCTCTCCTCTCTCTCTCTCTCTCTCTCTCTCTCTCTCTCTCTCTCTCTCTCTCTCTCTCTCTCTCTCTCTGTGTTTCTTTCTCTCGGCCCAGAGAAGTTATTAATGCTGAGTGTTCATTACAGCTGTTCAAACACCGGCTGGCTAAATGACCCGTGGTTTAGGAAAACATGCAGATCTACTCCGGCAGTATGTGCTAAAATAATCTGAAGGGGAGCATAATAACGTTTGTCATAACTCACGAGATGCTGCTAAGGGCCCACGGCTGAGAGGGATATGGGGAGAGAGAGAGGGAGGGATGGAGGGAAGAGACAAGAGGGGCTGGTGGAGCGAGGGATGGATAGAAGGATGGAGAGAGACAACAGGCTCTGAGAGTAGACAGAGACACACCAGGCCCACAAACCCAAACAGGCAGCTGTTCGCACCACGCAGGAGGAGGACAGAATGAAGTCCAGACTACAGCCTTCCTCTCTCTCTCTCTCTCTCTCTCTCTCTCTCCCTCTCTCCCTCTCCCTCTACCTCTCTCTCCCTCTCCCTCTCCCTCTTCCTCTCCCTCTTACTCTCCATCTCTCTCTCTCTCTCTCTCTCTCTCTCTCTCTCTCTCTCTCCTCTCTCTCTCTCTCTTTCTCTCTCTCTTCAAAGTCCTTGTTGCATCTATTGAGGAGGTCCAGGAGATCAGAGAGAGGGGTCTCTCTTCTGGGGCCGATGAGCGGGGGCCAAAAATAGTGTGGGGAGAGCTTCTCTCTCTCTCTCTCTCTCTCTCTCTCTCTCTCCCTATGACTCATCTGAGAGTGCATGGCTGAAACCACACAGCACAGATGGCTGGCCAAAAACAAACCAGCCCTCAAAGGGACCAGTGGGATGGAAGGGGTGGTGTTGGAAGCTGGGGGGGCACGTGGATGTGTCACACTTGGAACTCTCCTTAGCATTACCAATCCCTTCCAGGGAGAGAGAGAGGCAGACAGAGAGAGAGAGAGACAGACAGACAGAGAGTGAGAAAGAGAAGAGAGAGGGAGAGAGAGAGAGAGAGAGAGAGAGAGAGAGAGGGAGAGAGAGAGAGACAGGAGCCAAGCCCCTATATTGCAGTTTGAAGAGGGTTGAAAAGGGTCTGCAGTGGAACAGTGTCACTGTCCTCTCTCTCTCTGTCGCTCTCTCTCTCTCTCTCTCTCTCTTGTCTCTCAGGGTGGTGGTGATGGAGATCCACTCTCCTGCTAATAAGTGAACTGCTGTGGGACGTCCTCAGTCAACTATAATGGGGCCCAATTGGCCCCATGACACTAAGTTATGCTGTCCACACATCAATTAATTAAACTCAATTTTCTCCACAAACAAAACGGCCCATTCATATATCACCACAAACCCTACAAAGCAAATAAATGCCATCACCATTCATGTACACTGTATGTTTTTGAGTTAATGTTATTTGCCTGAAGAGCGTTTCTCCACACTACAAAGTGAGTGTGTACTGTATGTGTGTGTGTGCGAGTGAGTGAGTGAGTGAGTGAGTGAGTGAGTGAGTGAGTGAGTGAGTGAGTGAGTGAGTGAGTGAATGTGTGAGTGAGTGTGTGTGTGTGTGTTTGCCAGACATGGTGAGTACCTTGCTGCTGCATGAGACTGCTGGGGTGCTGCTCTGCTGGGTGGACTCATTACACACTGTGTGGGCCCTGATTACATCCCCAATGTTACCCTATTCCCTACACTCATTGGGCCACAATACCTACACTCCTTGGGCCACAACACCTATTTTGCCAATTGGCCTGGACCCCTTTTATTGCCAATACGGAGCCCCGCCGATCCGTCATGACTGGACTACCAACATAATCCGCCCAAGCGGGTTTTAAAATAGGCTCCTCCGTCGCGACGTCCCCTGAATGCCAATCTGCTAGCCACGGCCCACTAGCTGTCTAGAGCATACCGGACTGTTAGCTGAAGAGGTCCATCAGCCAATTGGGCTACTATACCTATTTTGCCAATTGGCCTGGACCCTTTTACTACACGGACCCCTGCTGATCCATCACGACTGGTCTGCCGACGTAACAAGGTGGCTACAAGATTCTTCTTCCATCAAAACACTTCAGCGAGCAGGCCTTTCTAATCGGCCTGGCCCGGGTATCCTGGAAGGATATTGACCTCATTCCGTCAGTAGAAGATGCCTGGATATTCTTTAAAAGTGCTTTCCTCACAATCTTAAATAAGCATGCCCCATTCAAAAAATGTAGAACCAGGAACAGATATAGCCCTTGGTTCACTCCAGACCTGACTGGCCTTGACCAGCACAAAAACATCCTATGGCGTACTGCATTAGCATCGAATAGCCCCCGAGATATGCAACTTTTCAGGGAAGTTAGGAACCAATATACACATGCAGTTAGGAAAGCAAAGGCTAGCTTTTTCAAACAGAAATTTGCACCCTGCAGCACAAACTCCAAAAGGTTCTGGGACACAGTAAAGTCCATGGAGAATAAGAGCACCTCCTCCCCAATGATAAATCCAAATCCAAATCCAGATAGCTGATGTTCTGAAAGAGCTACAAAATCTGGACCACTACAAATCAGCGGGACTAGACAATCTGGACCCTCACTTTCTAAAATTATCAGCCGAAATGGTTTCAATCCCTATTACTAGCCTGTTCAATCTCTCTTTCTTTTGTATCGTCAAAGATCCCCTAAGATTGGAAAGCTGCCGCGGTCATCCCCCTCTTCAAAGGGGGAGACACTCTAGACCCAAACTGCTACAGACCTATATCTATCGTACCCTGCCTTTCTAAGGTCTTCGAAAGCCAAGTTAACAAACAGATCACCGACCATTTCGAATCCCACCGTACCTTCTCCGCTATGCAATCTGGTTTCCGAGCTGGTCATAGGTGCACCTCAGCCACACTCAAGGTCCTAAACGATATCATAACCTCCATCGATAAGAGACAATACTGTGCAGCTGTATTCATAGACCTGGCCAAGGCTTTAGACTCTGTCAATCACCACATTCAGTGGACTCAACAGCCTTGGTTTTTCAATTGACTACCTCGCCTGGTTCACCAACTACTTCTCAGACAGAGTTCAGTGTGTCAAATCGGCGGGCCTGTTGTCCGGAACTCTGGCAGTCTCAATGGGGGTGCCACAGGGTTCAATCCTCGGGCCGACTCTTTTCTCTGTATATATCAATGATGTCGCTCTTGTTGCTGGTGATTCTCTGATCCACCTCTACACAGATGACACCATTCCAGCACCTGCCCCCCCCCCCGGTTCTGACTTAGAATATGTGGATATCTACAAATACCAAGGTGTCTGGTTAGACTGTAAAGTCTCCTTCCAGACTCACATTAAGCATCTTCAATCCAAAATTAAATCTAGACTCGGCTTCGTATTTCGCAACAAAGCATCCTTCACTCATGCTGCCAAACATACCCTCGTAAAACTGACTATCATACCGATCCTTGACTTTGGCGATGTCATTTACAAAATAGCCTCCAACACGCTACTCAGCAAATTGGATGCAGTCTAACACACTGCCATCCGTTTTGTCACCAAAGCCCCATATACTACCAACCACTGCGACCTGTATGCTCTCATTGGCTGGCCCTCTCTTCATATTCGCTGCCAAACCCACTGGCTCCAGGTCATCTATACGTCTTTGCTAGGTAATGCCCTGCCTTATCTCATCTCACTGGTCACCATAGCAGCACCCACCCGTAGCACTCGCTCCAGCAGGTATATTTCACTGGTCACCCTCAATCAAATTCCTCCTTTGGCCGCCTTTCCTTCCAGTTCTTTGCTGCCAATGACTGGAACGAACTTCAAAAATCACTGAAGCTGGAGACTCATATCTCCCTCTCTAACTTTAAGCACCAGCTGTCAGAGCAGCTCACAGATCACTGCACCTGTACATAGCCCATCTGTAAATAGCCCATCCAACTACCACCTCCCCATACTGTTATTTTTTTTATTTTTTAGCTCCTTTGCACCCCAGTATCTCCACTTGCACATTCATCTTCTGCACATCTATCACTTCAGTGTTTAATTGCTATATTGTAATTATTTCACCACTATGGCCTATTTACTTACCTCATTTGCACACACTGTATATAAACCTTTTTTTATATTGTGTTATTGACTGTATGTTTGTTTTATCCATGTGTAACTCTGTGTTGTTGTTTGTGTTGCACTGCTTTGTTCTCAACTAGCCTACCTGGTTAATAAAGGTGAATAAAAATAAATAAATAGTGCCCTACATAGGGCAACATAGGGAATAGGATGCCATTTGTGCGTCACTTGAGTGGGTTGAGTCACTGACGTGATCTTCCTGTCTGGGTTGGTGCCACCCCCCCTTGGGTTGTGCCGTGGCGGAGATCTTTGTGGGCTATATTCGGCCTTGTTTCAGGATGGTAAGTTGGTGGTTGAAGATATCCCCCTAGTGGTGTGGGGGCTGTGCTTTGGCAAAGTGGGTGGGGTTATATCCTGACTCTTTGGCCTTGTCCGGAGGTATCATCGGATGGGGCCACAGTGTCTCCTGACCCCTCCTGTCTCAGCCTCCAGTATTTATGCTGCAGTACTTTATGTGTCAGGGGGCTAGGGTCAGTCTATTATATCTGGAGTACTTCTCCTGTCTTATCCAGTGTCCTGTGTGAATTTAAGTATGCTCTCTCTAATTCTCTCTTTTTCTCTTTCTTTCTCTCTCTCTCTCTCTGAGGACCTGAGCCCTAGGACCATGCCTCAGGACTACCTGGCATGATGAGTCCTTGCTGTCCCCAGTCCACCTGGCCGTGCTGCTGCTCCAGTTTCAACTGTTCTGCCTGCGGCTATGGAACCTTAACCTGTTCACCGGACGTGCTACCCGTCCCAGACCTGCTGTTTTCAACTCTCTAGAGACAGCAGGAGCGGTAGAGATACTCTTAATGATCAGCTATGAAAAGCCAACTGACATTTACTCCTGAAGTGCTGACTTGTTGCACCCTCGACAACTACTGTGATTATTATTATTTGACCATGCTGGTCATTTATGAACATTTGAACATCTTGGCCATGTTCTGTTATAATCTCCACCCGGCACAGCCAGAAGAGGACTGGCCACCCTACATAGCCTGGTTCCTCTCTAGGTTTCTTCCTAGGTTTTGGCCTTTCTAGGGAGTTTTTCCTAGCCACCGTGCTTCTACACCTGCATTGGTTGCTGTTTGGGGTTTTAGGCTGGGTTTCTGTACAGCACTTTGAGATATCAGCTGATATAAGAAGGGCTATATAAATCCATTTGATTTGATTAGATTTGATAGGGGTTTTACCCCTCTCTCACACACGCATACACACAAGGAAACACACACACACATACGCACATACGCACGCACACACACACACACGCACGCACGCACGCGCACACACACACACACACACACACACACACACACACACACACACACACACACACACACACACACACACACACACACACACACACACACACACACACACACACACACACACACACACACAGAGACACAGCGAAAACAGAGAGAAACATCCCTACTGTGAGTAATGAGGCACCCCTGCAGTTGCTCTACTAATACACATTACTGTGTGTCACAATTTGTCATCTCCACCACACTGTACAAGACGATCATATGGTCATCTTATGTAAATTAATTGGTATTCAGTTGATACTGCATGTCTTTAAACATACTGCATGTCTTTAAACATACTGCACGTCTTTAAACATACTGAATGTCTTTAAACATAATGAACGTCTTTAAACATACTGCACGTCTTTAAACATACTGAATGTCTTTAAACATAATGAACGTCTTTAAACATACTGCATGTCTTTAAACATACTGAATGTCTTTAAACATAATGAACGTCTTTAAACATACTGAACGTCTTTAAACATACTGAATGTCTTTAAACATACTGCACGTCTTTAAACATACTGCATGTCTTTAAACATACTGCATGCTGGACTGGCCTACTGTGATACTGTCAATGACCTCATCTTGTCTTAAAAGAAGTTACCAACCAACAGAAAAAAACACCACCAGTCAGTGCAGCCAGATCCAAGTCCCAGCCAGTCATCCAGCCAGCCAGCCAGTCATCCAGTCAGTCATCCAGCCAGTCATCCAGCCAGTCAGCCAGCCAGCCAGTCAGCCAGTCAGCCAGTCAGCCAGCCAGCCAGCCACTACTAGAGCCAGATCAGACCTGGACATCTGGGGGAGAAACAGGCCAAATCTCTCTCTGTTGTTCTCTCCTATTACTTCTGTTCCTCTGTCTAACTGTTCTCCAGAGCCTGGTTACATCATCCACAGGCAGTGTTCTGTACATTTCAATAACACTGCCACTGAAATCTCTCTCCCATTAGCTCCCAGAGAGAAAGAGAGAGAGAAGGGGAGAGGGGGACGAGAGATCAATGAGGGAGGGGGGCAATTAAAACGGGAATATAAATCAAGAAATCAGCGAGTTGGTGAAGGAGGGGGTGTGTGAATGTGAACTGTGAAAAGAGGGGACATTAAACATTTGTAAGGTGCAATCAGCATCCAACCCATGGATGGAGAGAGCTTTCTGCCCCCTCCACCCCCGCATCCATCCTTCTCAGTGGATGTGTAGTTGGTACGGAGGGAAGGTTTGTTATAATCCTCCTCAGTGGATGTGTAGTGGGTACGGGAGGTTGGATGGTTGTAATTCTCCTCAGTGGATGTGTAGTGGGTACGGGAGGGAGGGAGGTTGGTTATAATCCTCCTCAGTGGATGTGTAGTGGGTACGGGAGGTTGGTTGGTTGTAATTCTCCTCAGTGGATGTGTAGTGGGTACGGGAGGGAGGGAGGTTGGTTATAATCCTCCTCAGTGGATGTGTAGTGGGTACGGGAGGTTGGTTGGTTGTAATTCTCCTCAGTGGATGTGTAGTGGGTACGGGAGGTTGGTTGGTTGTAATTCTCCTCAGTGCATGTGTAGTGGGTACGGGAGGTTGGTTGGTTGTAATTCTCCTCAGTGGATGTGTAGTGGGTACGGGAGGTTGGTTGGTTGTAATTCTCCTCAGTGGATGTGTAGTGGGTACGGGAGGGAGGTTGTAATTCTCATCAGTGATTGTGTAGTGGGTACGGGAGGGAGGTTCTAATTCTCCTCAGTGGATGTGTAGTGGGTACGGGAGGTTGGTTGGTTGTAATTCTCCTCAGTGGATGTGTAGTGGGTACGGGAGGTTGGTTGGTTGTAATTCTCCTCAGTGGATGTGTAGTGGGTACGGGAGGTTGGTTGGTTGTAATTCTCCTCAGTGCATGTGTAGTGGGTACGGGAGGTTGGTTGGTTGTAATTCTCCTCAGTGGATGTGTAGTGGGTACGGGAGGTTGGTTGGTTGTAATTCTCCTCAGTGGATGTGTAGTGGGTACGGGAGGGAGGTTGTAATTCTCATCAGTGATTGTGTAGTGGGTACGGGAGGGAGGTTCTAATTCTCCTCAGTGGATGTGTAGTGGGTACGGTAGGTTGGTTGGTTGTAATTCTCCTCAGTGGATGTGTAGTGGGTACGGGAGGTTGGTTGGTTGTAATTCTCCTCAGTGAATGTGTAGTGGGTACGGGAGGGAGGTTCTAATTCTCCTCAGTGGATGTGTAGTGGGTACGGGAGGGAGGTTGGTTGGTTGTAATTCTCCTCAGTGGATGTGTAGTGGGTACGGGAGGTTGGTTGGTTGTAATTATCCTCAGTGGATGTGTAGTGGGTACGGGAGGGAGGGAGGTTGTAATTCTCCTCAGTGGATGTGTAGTGGTTACGGGAGGTTGGTTGGTTGTAATTCTCCTCACTGGATGTGTAGTGGGTACGGGAGGTTGGTTGGTTGTAAATTCTCCTCAATGGATGTGTAGTGGGTACGGGAGGGAGGTTGGTTGGTTGTAATCCTCCTCAGTGGATGTGTAGTGGGTACGGGAGGGAGGGAAGTTGGTTGTAATCCTCCTCAGTGGATGTGTAGTGGGTACGGGAGGGAGGTTGGTTGGTTATAATCCTCCTCAGTGGATGTGTAGTGGGTACGGGAGGTTGGTTGGTTGTAATTCTCCTCAGTGGAGGTGTAGTGGGTACGGGAGGTTGGTTGGTTGTAATTCTCCTCAGTGGATGTGTAGTGGGTACGGGTGGGAGGTTGGTTATAATCCTCCTCAGTGGATGTGTAATGGGTACGGGAGGGAGGGAGGTTGTAATTCTCCTCAGTGGATGTGTAGTGGGTACGGGAGGGAGGATGGTTGTAATCCTCCTCAGTGGATGTGTAGTGGGTACGGGAGGGAGGTTGGTTATAATCCTCCTCAGTGGATGTGTAGTGGGTACAGGAGGGAGGTTGGTTATAATCCTCCTCAGTGGATGTGTAGTGGGTACGGGAGGGAGGGAGGTTGTAATTCTCCTCAGTGGATGTGTAGTGGGTACGGGAGGGAGGATGGTTGTAATCCTCCTCAGTGGATGTGTAGTGGGTACGGAAGGGAGGGAGGTTGGTTGTAATCCTCCTCAGTGGATGTGTAGTGGGTACGGGAGGTTCGTTGGTTGTAATCCTCCTCAGTGGATGTGTAGTGGGTACGGGAGGGAGGGAGGTTGGTTGTAATCCTCCTTAGTGGATGTGTAGTGGGTACGGGAGGGAGGGAGATTGGTTGTAATCCTCCTCAGTGGATGTGTAGTGGGTAAGCGCTGTACTGACTCTCCTTTCAAGCCCCATTCAGACAACGGGGGCCCAGGTCCCACAGCCCAGCCATAGCAGACATTTTTGTGGTGGAGTCATTAAACCCACGTGCAGCTCTCTTTCTGTGGTCACTGGGGGTCGTGCTCTTCTGCCTTTAGCTGAATAAATCATAAAGTTTACCGGGGACCACACAAGAAGAAGCCCCAGCACCAGCCCCAGCCAGGCACAAGACACATGAACACAGCCCCAGACACCAGAGGAAAGAGAGAGAGAGAGAGAGAGAGAGAGAGAGAGAGAGAGAGAGAGAGAGAGAGAGAGAGAGAGAGAATAGAATAGGCTGAGGAGAATGTAAAATATGTACAAATACAATGAAATAAAGAGAGAAAAGGGATGATGAGAGGAAAAGAGAAAAACAAAATGAAAGCCACAGAATCAGCGAGATGTCAACAACATTTGCTAGTAACATCAATTCTGTTACGTAGTAAAAGGAAAAAAAGGAAACATGTTCTAGCCAGGCTCAGGAGCATCATAAAGACGGATCCCTCTCTCGTCTCGCTGAGACCCCAGACTCAGTTAGCATCCCGAATGGCACCCTATTCCCTATGTAGTGCACTACTTCTGACCAGAGCCCTATGGGCACACGTCAAAAGAAGGGCACTATAAAGGGAATAGAGTGCCATTTGGGATGGATAATAAGTCAGTCAGAGAGGAAGCACTGTCCTGTCCTGTCTGAGTAGCCGCACAGCCTGTGTGTGTGTTTGTGTTTGTGTTTCTGTGTGTGTGTGTGTGTGTGTGTGTGTGTGTGTCTGTGTCTGTGTCTGTGAGTGTGTGTGTGTGTGTGTGTGTGTGTGTGTGTGTGTGTGTGTGTGTGTGTGTGTGTGTGTGTGTGTGTGTGTGTGTGTGTGTGTGTGTGTGTGTGTGTGTGTGTGTGCGTGCGTGGCGGCCCCAATTACTCCCGTACACCACTAAAACAGATCCTGTTTATAAGCACCACAACATCCTGTGCGATACCCAAGGAGCTCTGGGAATGGGGGGGTTGAGGAAGGGTTGAGGGTCTGTCAGTGGAATTAAATTTACGCCCCAACCCCTCCCCCTGCTACCCCCTTGTCGGCTGTGTGAACTGATGAGACAGTGAGGTTGGGAGAGAGCGGCGGGAGGTTGGGAGTGACAGTTTCCCGTCAACTAGGAAACCAGATAAAGACCATTACTCTGAATCCTGTTGCCATCAGACACGGAACATCAGACAGCAACATCCATCAATTGTGGTGAATGTGACTCAACATCAGCACAAAAAGACATTAACAAGATAGGATGCTATGTACTTTACCACCCAAGAGCCAACACACAGTACCCATCACAACCAGCAGCCAATGACTCATGTGAAAGAACACAGCAGCGTATCAGCATCTGATCCTGTATTTAAACCTTGTTTCATTCCCTCCACTGCTCTGTAGCTTGACCACTTCCTCCCCCCTTCCATCCACCCTCCCTGCCCAGTCCCTGTCCCCGTACTAAAGGTGGGGGTTGTCACGCATGTCACAGTGAGAAATGTAAGTGTCAGCGGTACGGCAGAGAGCAGAGAGCGAGAGGGGTGGTAATTCTATCCTCACCTTTAGATGGAGGCCAGAGCACCTATTGACCCCGGGCCACACATTTTAGGGTGAACTCTGACCCCGTGACCACACCGGTGGGTGTTAGGTGTGTGTGTGTGTGCCCCAACCCTTCCCACCTATTACACACAGTGTGGCCTGGCTGGGAGGGAGGGAGTAGAGGCATTACCTGGAGATTGTATCAGGGTCAACAGTGGGGGGGGGGGGGGGGGGGGGGGGGGGGTCCTGATCCCCGGGGTGAAGCCACTCACTGAGGGCCAGGCGCCTGCCTCTCTCTGTGAAATGTTAACATGAAACAACTTGAGAGTCTGGATTCTGATAACGTCTAGGAGAGGAGAGCGCCAGCTGGTTGAAAAAATGTACTTCCACATAGAAATACCCATATAGGAAAATAAGAAAGGTGTTTGTAGGGACTAAAAACATGTGTCCTAATCACGTATGAAGGACACAATTTAAAGCTGAAAAATGGACTCCATTCTTTACAATCAGAGAGTTGATCAGCTGTGGTATTTCATTAGGGGAGACAGTTCCCTCTGGTCAATTGGGGAAAGAATGTTCCCTTATCAAAGAACTGGTGATCTGGAAATGCCTTGCTGCTTTGTTAAGTGTTCGTCCACGTTATCTCTCCTGTAATTGTGCATTGTAAAAGCCATATCTCGCTGGTCTCTGGGTGTACGTCCCAAATGGCGCCCTATTCCCTATCTAGTGCACTACTTTGGAACAAGGCTCTGTTCCAAAGAAGTGCACTATCTCGGGAATACGGCGCCATTTGAGATGCAGGATAGGTCTATTCCCAGTGGCCTGTCCACCATCTGGCCCTTACAAAGATCAGTCAGGAGGCCATGTGAACAAACCCCAGAGGATCAGCACAAGATAATGGATATTTAATGCGTTTTTGGCCAATTCTTTTAGCTAAATTCCCATCCCTCCCATCTCTGTCTCAAGCAACTGTCAAACTGACTGTCAGAGACGCTGCCAAATCTTCTGAAATGTGTTCCTTCCTCAAGTTTAAAAAAAAAAGCAGTTAAAAGACATGAAGTTAAAAAAGGATGAATTCAATTCTCATAAGGATTACATGCTTTCATTTGTGGTGGAACGCTACAACATCTCTAAAATAGAAGTTGAAATTAAATCAAACAGCCAAGGTAGTTCCCCAAGCTACCAAGTATAAACGGCTCATTGAATCAGAGGTTCTTGCATCTCTTTAGTCAAACACAGGTGTATGGAGGGCACAGCCAAGTCTTTGTGCAGACAAACAGAGCACCACTACAATTTCACTAGGAGCACCTGCTATAGGCTATTCTTCAATTTCAAAAAAGTCTTAAATGAGTGTGTCAGTTGAATGACTGGATGCAGTATGTAGGTTCAGAGTATTTTATACTCCATAATATCAACCTAAATTCAACAAGACTCTTAATTGTGATACTACTGTATTTGAATATAAAAACCCTGAAATATGACTTGGAACTATGAACAGAATTCTATTTGAGCATGACCACTACTACTACTACTACTACTACACAGGTCCTCATCCTACCTCTTCCTACAGCTTTAACTCTCCAGCCTGTATCTCTAACAATCCATCCTTCTGTTACATTATGTGAACAGGTGGCTGGCAGCCTCCAATCCAGGAGCCAACACATCACCTGACATGACGCTCTCTGTCTCTTTGATTGCGCAACACCAGGGAGCGTGTGTAACCGTGGCTCGTCCATCCCTGCATAGTTCAGACACAGACAGATAGACAAACAGAGGTCTAACAGACAGACAGACAGACAGACAGACAGACAGACAGACAGACAGACAGACAGACAGACAGACAGACAGACAGACAGACAGACAGACAGACAGACAGACAGACAGACAGACAGACAGACAGACAGACAGACAGACAGACAGACAGACAGACAGACAGACAGACAGACAGACAGACAGACAGACAGACAGACAGACAGACAGACAGAGGTCTAACAGACAGAATGACAGACAGACAGACCGAAGGACAGACAGAGGCATAACAGACAGACAGAGGTGTAACAGTCAGAAGGACAGACAGAGGCCTAACAGACAGACAGACAGGCAGGCAGACAGACAGAGGCCTAACAGACAGACAGACAGACAGACAGGCAGACAGACAGACAGACGCCTAACAGACAGACAGACAGACAGACAGACAGACAGACAGACAGACAGACAGACAGACAGACAGACAGACAGACAGACAGACAGACAGACAGACAGACAGACAGACAGACAGACAGACAGACAGACAGACAGACAGACAGACAGACAGACAGACAGGGGGCCGAGGGGTCACTCCTCTATTGGAGCCTGGTGGACAGATCTCTCTTTATGCTGCTGTTTATTATGCTCCCAAGTAATCCATGCCTTGTTCACTACAGCAGAGCCGTCATATGTCAACATCTTACTGGTGGTTCCCAGAGTTCCAAACAACAGATAGGGTGCAGTGAACCTACCGTGTAAACTTTATACAACACATTCAGCAGAACTGTAATTATTTACAAAAATACAGCGCTTGGGGAAAAAAAATTGGATGCGGGGGCTCCTTTTTCCCCAAATGTTAGATGTAACAATATTTTGTTCACTCGGTTGTTGCACAGGGGTCCTTTTTGGATTATCTCATTAAAACGAATCATTTAAAATACACCATGTTAGGGCGCACTCCAAAGCCCTTTCGATGACAGAACTGAAAAGGAGCCCTTCTTTGTTGAGGTGGCAGACAATGGACTTATGGGATGTCCTCAAGGTTATATGTGTGTTTAGCTTTTCACAGTGGGGCTAGCTATCTCACTGGTTTGTTTATGTCAATGTTCCACCTTCAGTGTTTAGTGTCTTAACGGTCTGATGGAAAGTTCTGGAAAATGTAGTCCACCGTCCCATAAGGCAAGGGGGGGGGGGGGTTGTTGGGGCGGAGGGGGTATTTTTGTGAGCACCCCTACAATGCCCCACCTGTGCCTCAGCCATGCCCCAGAGGACCACCCACTTAGGGAGAGAGAGGGCAGTGCAGAATCCCTATAACCTCTTTGGGTGGGCAATAAGGCCTTGAACTGCAGCAGAGTGTCACAGCAGCACTCGTAGTACCATGAGAGAATGCTGCTGCTGTTGCACCACAACAGCAGGACAAAAGCAAGACCTGCTGTGAACAAGGGAGTTCTATCAGAGTGTGTGGTGTGTGTGTGTGTGTGTGTGTGATGGGATTCAATCTGTCTAAGCCAAAGCAAATAGGAAGTAGATTTATTTATAGCTGTGTAGATAATTCACATTTTTATATACAGCACCAGTCAAAGGTTTGGACACACCTACTCATTCAAATGGTTTTCTTTATTTTACTATTTTCTACAAAAGTGTTAAACAAATCTGTGCGTTGTTTGAAGGAGACCAAGGCGCAGCGTAATTTGTGGTCATCATATTTATTTCAATGAGAACCAGCAACAAAATTACACCGTGAAACCAAAACGACCGTAACCTTCCATAGGCTACAAGATCCCACAACATAGGTGGGAAAAAGGCTACCTAAGTATGATTCCCAACCAGAGACAACGATAGACAGCTGCCTCTGATTGGGAACCACACTCGGCCAAACACAAAGAAATACAAAACATAGAATGCCCACCCCACATCACACCCTGACTTCACCAAATAGAGAAATAAAAAGGCTCGCTAAGGTCAGGGTGTGACAAAATCAAAACATATTTTGTATTTGAGATTCTTCAAAGTAGCCACTCTTTGCCTTGATGACAACTTTGCACACTCTTGGCATTCTCTCAACCAGCTTCAGGAGGTAGTCACCTGGAATGCATTTCAATTAACAGGTGTGCCTTGTTTATTTGTGGAATTTCTTTCCTTCTTAATGCATTTGAGCACATCAGTTGTGTTGTGACAAGGTAGGGGTGGTATATAGAAGACAGCCCTATTTGGTAAAACACCAAGGCAAGAACAGCTCAAATAAGCAAAGACAAACGACAGTCCATCATTACTTGAAGACATGAAGGTCAGTCAATGCGGAAAATTTGAAGAACTTTCTTCAAGTGTAGTCGCAAAAACCATCAAGCGCTGTGATGAAACTGGCTCTCATGAGGACAGGAAAGGAAGACTCAGAGTTACCGCTGCTACAGAGGATAAGTTCATTAGAGTTACCAGCCTTAGAAGTTGCAGCCCAAATAAATCCTTCACAGAGTTCAAATAACTGACACATCTCAACCTCATCTGTTTAGAGGAGACTGCGTGAATCAGGCCTTCATGGTCGAATTGCTGCAAAGAAACCACTACTTAAGGACACCAATAAGAAGAAGAGACTTGCTTGGGCCAAGAAACGAGCAATGGACATTAGACCGCTCCAAATTTGAGGTTTTTGGTTCCAACCATCGTGTCTCTGTGAGATGCAGAGTACTTGAATGGATGATCTCCACATGTGTGGTTCCACTGTGAAGCATGGTGGTGTGATGTTGTGGGTGTGCTTTGCTGGTGACACTGTCAGTGATTTATTTAGAATTCAAGGCACACTTAACCAAAATGGCTACTGCAGCGATATGCCATCCCATCTGGTTTGCGCTTCGTGGGACTATCATTTGTTTTTCAACAGGTCAATGACCCAACACACGTCCAGGCTGTGTAAGGGCTATTTGACCAAGAGGAAGAGTGATGGAGTGCGGCATCAGATGACCTGGCCTCCACAATTACCCGACCTCAACCCAGTTGAGATGGTTTGGGATGAGTTGGACCGCAGAGTGAAGGAAAAGCAGCCAACAAGGTGAAGCTGGTTGAGAGAATGCCAAGAGCTGTCATCAAGGCAAAGGGTGGCTACTTTGAAGAATCTGAAATCTTTTCTGAAATCTCTTTTTTGGTTACTATATGATTCCATATGTTATTTCATAGTTTTGATGTCTTCACTATTATTCTACAATGTAGAAAATAGTAAAAAATAAAGAAAAACCCTTGAATGAGTAGGTGTGTCCAAACTTTTGACTGGTACTGTATATGCAGTAATAACTATTGAGACTGTGATTCATGTTGAAGTGAAGGGAGAGGGAGGAAATCCTGGTAAAGGCACATTTTGCATCCATTGGCAACTGTAGTGGTAAACTGAAATACAACATGTAGCTTGTAAAACAATGCAGGTTAAAAAAAAGAATGATATTCTGGGCCATACAATAAAACCTTGTTAGTGTTCCTTCTGTGTTCAGTGGCTCATAGCTATGACCTCAGAGAATTGATAAGAAGAGCTGACATAGGAAGGACAAGCACAGTCATCAGTGGGAGTTAAGCTGGAGGTCAGCCGTCATCGGGGACCTGTGTTGTGTCTCTCTGGGGTTTTAGGGTTCATTATGTGGACATGCAGGCCAGGGCCAGGGCCAGGGCTGCCAACAGGACTGAGTCTGTGTCCAAAATGGCACCCTATTCGCTACATAGTGCACTACTTCCAACCAGGGCCCATAGGGTGCCCTTTGGGACGTATAGCCTAAGACTGAAAGCCAGGCGTAGAAACACAATGGCCAGATCAGACTTCAGCTCCAGATTCCCTGTGATGTTCTACTGTCCACTCAATGCAATGGCACAATAAACACTTGTCAGTGTTGCAATAACCAAACATTTCAAACAGTGCAGCCTATGGCCATCAATCAACATATTTACTGCAATGTCTGTTGTTCCCCTAACTCTACCTTTAACTCTATGGGACAGGGCCCAGGCCTGCATTGAGGGCATTTTGGGTCTGCGTGAAGAAGCCTTGCTTGGGGAAAAGGCTGCAGTTGTCTACGTGGAGAGGAGCAGGGACGTGTGTGTAATCTCTTGGAAGAGAGGTGAAGGCTTCCTCCCCGGTGGTCTCGGAGCCAGCGACCATTACTACTACCACTCCTATTGCTGCCTCTAGCTTTGACCCATGTCCCCGCGTCGTTGACACCAAACTGACCGCGCGGACTGTCCTCCCTGGCCCACCGCCAACGGCACCAGATAGACAACTGCTCTTGTCAGCCATGACGATGACACAACAAATAAAAAGTACGCCGTGTCCTCATTACTGGGAGGGTTCTTCACACTCCTAGATAAAGTTTGTTTCGCATTTGTGTTAGCTGATATAAAAAACTAAAGCGACCATTCTATCTTTTGGAATTGGATAGCGTTGCCACCTGATGCTGTTCGGCTCAGCCCCATCACTATGCTGGGATGCACGTGTTGGGAGGTGGAAAACACACGGAGGACGGTGGATAAAACAGGTTCAGGAACACTATCCATGTTCAAATAAACATAAGTGTGTGGGGCCTTGGAGAACAAACACACATTCATTAAGGCTTCGTCTCTCCATCTCTCTCTCTCTGCCATGCAGGCATAGTGTGTGTTTGAGCAGTGATGCACACACACACACACAAACACACACACACACAAACACACACACACACACACACACACACACACACACACACACACACACACACACACACACACACACACACACACACACACACACACACACACACACACACACTAGACTAGCCGCCCCCCAATTAGACAATCAAACAGCTCCAGTGACCCTTGGCTCCCCCACCATGGGCCGCCTGCTCCCTTGTTTACCCCAGGACCTGACTGATGGATAGTATTGTTTGGCTGTGTTGTATAGGTTAAGGGATATATTCTGCAGATCCCAAACATGCCACACATGGCCCCTGGGTCAATAACACTCATATCAGTCCAAGGCCCCTAAATGGTAAAAGGGTCAGTGCAAGCAAGCCAGCGTGTGTGTGTGTCCTCCAATGACATCAGCCATCGGTGATGACTTCACCCCAGGACCAGACACACAGGCTCAGTGAAGCATGCCCCAACACCACCAGTAAATATTTAGCCAGTCTTCCAATGCTGTGACACACCACCAGTCCAAACAATGCTTCTTAACAATTATCAGGACATCCTCTGTGTATTAATGCATCATAGTACCATAGATAATATGTTCATTTAGTATTTTGCTTTCAAGTCACAAGAGAGAAATATTTTGTCGATTTGAGATTGCGTACTACCAGCGCTGTAGATAGAGGGTAAGATACCGCTACCTACCGCTGTTTGAATATATCAAACAGCAGAAAAGGTATTCCAAACACAAATCCTACAGGTATGTGTCTGCGTATGCTGTGCCTGCATGAGTAAATCAACCATTGTCTGTACCATATAAGTCTATGGCCTGAACATAAGACTATGACAGTGTTTGAACTTATGAAAACAGCCTTTTCCTGCGGTTCATATGCAGACAGAATGAACAGACACAACCAGTCAGACAGAGAGCGCAAAGCAGACAGTGTGCGATTCGGTTCACAGTGTCTCCTCATCAGTGACCCCCAGACACAGCCAGAGTGTGCATCCCAAATGGCCCCCTATTTCCTATTTAGTACACTACTTCATAGTCAAAAGCTCTGGGCAGAGGTAGTGCACTATTAAGGGAATGGGGTGCCATTTGGCACACGGCCAGACAGTCCCAGTGTTGATTACAGCACTCAGACATGGAAGACTTCACCTCTCCACACGACATGGCTCACAGAGCCTATAGAAGCAGCTGGAGAAGAGGACCACAGAGGCCATTTACCGAGCTCCTGATAAATCCAGATACATCTCAGTGACTAAGTCACGTTGTCTCGTGGACTAAATTACCAGCTCTTAAGATGATTTTGAAACAAACAGTCCTTTTATTCCTGTTATTCTTTAGTTTTTTATCCTTTATGTTTGTTGTGTAGTAAATATTTTGGTTTTTATTGTCATTGTTTTTATTGCATTCCATTCCATGTCTGAAATGTGCTGTATAAATAAAGCTTGATTTGATTTTGATTTGAAGTGTCAGTTTTTCAATGTAAGGCCATCATGCATAACTATACAGTATGTAGACAAGGACTGCAGGGCGAAGTAAACACACAGTATATTCAGACACTTCAACTAGAGCTGATTTAAGGGTTAAACCTGCACACGGAGGTCAAGTGTTGGGATGCTATTGGTGGGATTCAACTGAAACAGCACACTGTCCAATTCACCATACAAATATTTGGAATCTTTAAGTGGTGTTATTTGGCAGTCTCCTTCTGTCTCCCCTTCAAAACAGCATGGAAACTGCAGGTTGAGAAAGATAGTAAAGAATGAATGGAAAAAAATCATTGAAATGCATCTGAGTGCAAATGGTGCGCAAATGATTTATGATCAATCGTCCTAGTTCTAGCTGTTGGCGGCTGGTGCCGGCGCATCTCACACGCATTGTTCAAGACGACCAGGTCAGCTTTCACTTGGATATCAAAATTCATAGACAGAGAGAACAGCAGAGAGAGCACTCTGCTCCACGGTGGGCCAAGTCCATGTCCCCATCCTAAATGGCACCCTATTCCCTACACAGTGCACTACATTTGACCAGATCCCTATGGGTAGTGCACTAGGGAATAGGGTGCCATTTGGGATGCAGACCTCATGCACCACAGGAATATAAAGCCAGAAACCATACCACATGGCCCTGTGTCTTGGAAAATCACAAGAACATCGAAAAATCAAAGACGTGTTTCAGAGGGATTATTGATTATTGATTCCTAGTGTACTATACAGTGCACTACTTTTGAACAGAGTCCTAGCAAAAGTAGTGCACTATATAGGAAATAGGGTGCCTAGTCTATAGCACAGCTTTGTACAGCGGAATGGATTTGGCAGCGGCTGTGGAGCTGCGTGACACTAAATGAACCACACTTCCCTATTGGCAGTGGCGCTCCCTCCTCTGCCAGTCGTGGAACAAGAACTTCAACCGTTTTTAGATTACCACAGAGTTTTAGAAACATCCATGTCACACAAGATGTCGACACAGCTTTTCATGCATTTTCATTCAACGATATTCAATTGCAGAGCATCGTATTTGTTCCTCATGATGTATGATGAGTTTAAGGAAATAATTCCAACACACTAAGTAATCATTGAGATTTCACTTTAAAGAGCTGCTGTCTGTCTGTCTTCGTGCTTGCCTTGCAGCTAACCACCCTCTGTAGATAAAGCCCTGAACAGATAGAGTCTCGTCTTCTAACTCCACAACAAGAAGACAGTGTCCTGCTGACACTGCCGAGCCCAAGACGCTCTTGTCAAAGACACAAGATGGATGACCAGTGGAAGGAAGCTCTTTATCAGAGTCTTTATACAGCTTAAGTCAATAAAGTATACTTAAAGTCTTTGGTGGTCCTCTGGTCTAGTGATATCAGCATCTGGAATGCAGCACAGTAGGGACCACAACCGAATACCCCACCACACTGTATCTTTGCAATTAGCTGAAGATAAACTTGGGTTGTGCACTGTCCTGGTTTATACTCTGTTCCCTAAAAATATTTACAAAGTGAGATTTCCCACACAAAGCAGAAAAAAATGCAGCCTCTGTTTATGGTAATTGTCTCTGGCCCTAATTAATTTGTTGCCTGAATATGAATGGCCATGGGAGTAGTGAGGGGTTGATGGTGACGGGACGTGACGTGGGGGGGTCTGTGTGTCTGCTGCTCTGTGGAACAGTCTGTCCGTCCATCCATCTCTCTGTCTGTGTGTGACGAGGGCTTGAATGAGGGGGAGACGTGCGGTGGCAGACAGGGCGGTGACCCCACTACTCTGGAGGAGATGGGACCCTGTTGAGAGAGGCCTGAGGCCTGCGAATCGACTGCTCAATCACCCTGACTCAACCCTTCAGTCAGTGGGGCCGACACAGAGGCCACGGCCCTGACACAATCATCACCCAGCGGTTAATGAGAACCTTACGGCCAGAGTAGAGACGGACGGACCTGACTAACACACAGATGTGCGTGACGTTGTAGCCATTAAGCAGTAGTTAGATGACATATAAAAAGTTAAAAGAACAGGTGAGGAAGAGCTAGCCTGATGACTCACAGTGAATTCTTCTGCTCTGTCATTCGCTACATACTTTAGTCTGAGACTACCATCATTGAAGTTGTTTGTGATGACGAGGGGTGTTGTACAAAATAAAGAAATCAGCGATTGGATCATCTCTAACCAATCAGAGTATCAAAGCCAATGATGAATTTTCAAACTGCCGCTTTACCCACGTGTGTTCTGGCTCTGGCCCAACCCATGGGATTTCTGGACCAATCAGACGGCCCCGAATATGTTCGCATTCGGTAAAGGGTAGGGGATGTACTCAGATACAGACTCCTTGCGGAGAAGAAACTAGCGTCCGTGGGTGTGGCGTAGCATCTTGCCGGAGCAAAGAGTCTGGGAAGTCAGGCAAAGGAACAGCTGCACCTGGACATAAATTACAAAGACATTTCAGATGTCACTATGTTTTGAATGAACCAGCAAGATGAACCACAAGCAATTGTGGCGCACGCCCACACACACACACACACACACACACATGTGCACATACACGAGCACATGCACACACACACACACACACACACACACACACACACACACACACACACACACACACACACACACACACACACACACACACACACACACACACACACACACACACACACACTTGTATTAAACCATATGTTCAGACTCTTTGCTATCTGTTGCATCAAAGCTAAAGCCAGCCAAATACTTTCCATGGGTTGCAGTAGCCGCCAAAATACAAAATACTAGACTGCAGTTTGAATTACATTTAGGTAGGCAATATGAAAATGTATACCCTAACAACCGGGCCATGTTTCCTAGCAGACCTACCTGGGACTAACCGAAAGGGATTTGGAACAAAAACATCCTTACGTGAGAAGCTGGATGGCTGCATTATGATTATGACTCACTGCTGGTAATCAGATCCCAGACAAAAGGGGAGGTTTTCAATTTGGGTTTTGATAGAAAAGAACAAGAGAGAGCCAGACTACGAGGAAATATTACTCTGAAATGAGACCTTGAAACCAATTCCCCGGGACAACACTCAGTTGGGTTCCCAAACTGTGACCTTTGTGTAACGGGGATGAAAAAGGAAACAATTCGAACCACCTAACTGTCTTCTTCTCTTTCTCCGGAGCGGCTGCTTCATTCCCTTTTCCGTTGTAAAACAACCCCGCACAAAGAGTCCACATTAACCAAGGTTTCACAATGGAACCTCAAGCTCCTGGGAAAACCACCACAGCACAGAAGTCTGGCGAAAGGTTCAGGCTGAACTTCCACTGTACTATCAAACCAATCTCCCCTTGTGCGGAGAGGACCACCTTGAGAGTAACAATTTCCATAATGGTGAATAAAAACGGTGTCCACTTCCCTTAATCTAAATAAGAGCTCCCGTTTATTTATCTCTCCGAGGCTCATATCAACCTTTTTGCTTGAACTATACAAGTTGAATATAGGTGGAGATAAAGCAACACTTCAGACTAGATAAGTCCGTGTTTATTGAGTATTAACAGAGAATTGACGCTGCCACATTTCACGCCCCAAAAATAATTCAGAGCATAAACCAGACAGCGTAGTTAATAAGGAAAGGTACAAATTGCTTAGAGAAGGTACTGACATTGCTTAGATTTTAACCTGTGTCAACAGAAATCTCACCCACCGTGTATATGAACAAGTATTTACACAAGTATGTGCTAACAATGCCATTTCAGAAGACCAGAACTGTTTGACTTTTCTCCTTTCCAGGAACAGCAACAAACCGGTCCAGGAACATTAAAACCATTAACGAATGTATGCCGTTTACTTTCAGGGCGTTCTCTTTGAATATCTACCAAGAGGTGTTCAGTCCAAAGCCAATGGTTTGTTAAGGACCAGTTAAAAAGTAAGAAACCCATCAAGACAAAGCCAATACCTGATTGAGAGAGGAACATTCAATAGAATGAGCCCTCTACCTGATTGAGAGAGGAACACTCAATAGACTGAAGCCTCTACCTGATTGAGAGAGGAACACTCAATAGACTGAAGCCTCTACCTGATTGAGAGAGGAACACTCAATAGACTGAAGCCTCTACCTGATTGAGAGAGGAACACTCAATAGACTGAAGCCTCTACCTGATTGAGAGAGGGACACTCATTAGACTGAACCCTCTATCTGATGAAAAGAGGAACACTCAATAGACTGAACCCTCTACCTTATGGAAAGAGGGACACTCATTAGACTGAACTCTCTACCTGATTGAGAGAGGCACACGCAATAGACTGAACCCTCTACCCGATGGAAAGAGGAACACTCAATAGACTGAGCCCTCTACCTGATTGAGAGAGGAACACTCATTAGACTGAACCCTCTACCTGATTGAGAGAGGAACACTCGATAGACTGAAACCTCTACCTGATTGAGAGAGGGACACGCAATAGACTGAACATGCTATCTGATGAAAAGAGGAACACTCATTAGACTGATACTTCTACCTGATGGAGAGAGGAACACTCAATAGACTGAACCCTCTACCTGATGGAAAGAGGAACACTCATTAGACTGAACCCTCTACCTGATGAAAAGAGGAACACTCAATAGACTGAACCCTCTACCTGATTGAGAGAGGAACACTCGATAGACTGAAACCTCTACCTGATTGAGAGAGGAACACGCAATAGACTGAACACGCTATCTGATGAAAAGAGGAACACTCATTAGACTGATTCTTCTACCTGATGGAGAGAGGAACACTCAATAGACTGAACCCTCTACCTGATGGAAAGAGGAACACTCATTGGACTGAACCCTCTACCCGATGAAAAGAGGAACACTCAATAGACTGAACCCTCTACCTGATGGAGAGAGGCAAATGCAATAGACTGAACCCTCTACCTGATGAAAACAGGAACACTCAGTGCACTGAACCCTCTACCTGATTGAGAGAGGCACACTCAATAGACAGCCCTCTACCTGATGGAAAAAAAGAACACTCATTAGACTGAACCCTCTACCTGATTGAGAGAGGCACACGCAATAGACTGAACCCTCTACCTAATGGAAAGAGGAACACTCAATAGACTGAGCCCTCTACCTGATGGAAAGAGAAACACTCATTAGACTGAACCCTCTACCTGATTGAGAGAGGAACACTCATTACACTGAACCCTCTACCTGATTGAGAGAGGAACACTCAATAGACTGAACCCTCTACCTGATGGAAAGAGGAACACTCAATAGACTGAGCCCTCTACCTGATGGAAAGAGAAACACTCATTAGACTGAACCCTCTACCTGATTGAGAGAGGAACACTCATTACACTGAACCCTCTACCTGATTGAGAGAGGAACACTCAATAGACTGAACCCTCTACCTGATGGAAAGAGGATCACTCATTAGACTGAACCCTCTACCTGATGAAAAGAGGTACACTCAATAGACTAAACCCTCTATCTGATGAAAAGAGGAAAACTCATTAGACTGAACCCTCTACCTGATTGAGAGAGGAACACTCAATAGACTGAACCCACTAGCTGATGAAAAGAGGAAAACGCATTAGACTGAACCCTCTACCTGATTGAGAGAGGAACACTCAATAGACTGAACCCTCTACCTGATGGAAAGAGGAACACTCATTAGACTGAACCCTCTACCTGATGAAAAGAGGTACACTCAATAGACTGAACCCTCTATCTGATGAAAAGAGGAACACTCATTAGACTGATACTTCTACCTGATGGAGAGAGGCACACTCAATAGACTGAACCCTCTACCTGATGAAAAGAGGAACACTCAGTAGACTGAACCCTCTACCTGATGAAAAGAGGAACACTCATTAGACTGATCCCTCTACCTGATGAAAAGAGGCACACTCATTAGACTGAACCCTCTACCTGATTGAGAGAGGAACACTCATTAGACTGAACCCTCTACCTGATTGAGAGAGGAACACTCAATAGACTGAACCCTCTACCTGATGGAAAGACGAACACTCATTAGACTGAACCCTCTACCTGATTGAGAGAGGAACACGCAATAGACTGAACCCTCTACCTGATGAAAAGAGGAACACTCAGTGCACTGAACCCTCTAACTGATTGAGAGAGGCACACTCAATAGACTGAGCCCTCTACCTGATGGAAAGAGGAACACTCATTAGACTGAACCCTCTACCTGATTGAGAGAGGCACAATCAATAGACTGAAACCTCTACCTGATGGAAAGAGGAACACTCATTAGACTGAACCCTCTACCGGATGGAAAGAGGAACACCCAATAGACTGGACCCTCTACCTGATGGAAAGAGGAACACTCAATAGACTGAAGCATCTACCTGATGAAAAGAGGAACACTCATTACACTGATACTTCCACCTGATGGAGAGAGGAACACTCAATAGACTGAACCCTCTACCCGATGGAAAGAGGAACACTCAATAGACTGAACCCTCTACCTGATTGAGAGAGGAACACTCAATAGACTGAAACCTCTACCTGATTGAGAGAGGAACACGCAATAGACTGAACACGCTATCTGATGAAAAGAGGAACACTCATTAGACTGATACTTCTACCTGATGGAGAGAGGAACACTCAATAGACTGAACCCTCTACCTGATGGAAAGAGGAACACTCATTAGACTGAACCCTCTACCCGATGAAAAGAGGAACACTCAATAGACTGAACCCTCTACCTGATTGAGAGAGGAAAACGCAATAGACTGAACCCTCTACCTGACGAAAAGAGGAACACTCAGTGCACTGAACCCTCTACCTGATTGAGAGAGGCACACTCAATAGACAGCCCTCTACCTGATGGAAAAAAGGAACACTCATTAGACTGAACCCTCTACCTGATTGAGAGAGGCACACGCAATAGACTGAACCCTCTACCTGATGGAAAGACGAACACTCATTATACTGAACCCTCTACCTGATTGAGAGAGGAACACGCAATAGACTGAACCCTCTACCGGATGGAAAGAGGAACACCCAATAGACTGAACCCTCTACCTGATGAAAAGAGGTACACTCATTAGACTGAACCCTCTACCTGATGAAAAGAGAAAAACTCATTAGACTGAACCCTCTACCTGATGAAAAGAGGTACACTCAATAGACTGAACCCTCTATCTGATGAAAAGAGGAACACTCATTAGACTGAACCCTCTACCTGATGAAAAGAGGAAAACTCATTAGACTGAACCCTCTACCTGATTGAGAGAGGAACACTCAATAGACTGAACCCTTTACCTGATGGAAAGAGGAACACTCATTAGACTGAACCCTCTACCTGATGAAAAGAGGTACACTCAATAGACTGAACCCTCTATCTGATGAAAAGAGGAACACTCAATAGACTGAACCCTCTATCTGATGAAAAGAGGAACACTCATTAGACTGATTCTTCTACCTGATGGAGAGAGGAACACTCAATAGACTGAACCCTCTACCTGATGGAAAGAGGAACACTCATTGGACTGAACCCTCTACCCGATGAAAAGAGGAACACTCAATAGACTGAACCCTCTACCTGATTGAGAGAGGCAAACGCAATAGACTGAACCCTCTACCTGATGAAAAGAGGAAAACTCATTAGACTGAACCCTCTACCTGATTGAGAGAGGCACACTCAATAGACTGAACCCTTTACCTGATGGAAAGAGGAACACTCATTAGACTGAACCCTCTACCTGATGAAAAGAGGTACACTCAATAGACTGAACCCTCTATCTGATGAAAAGAGGAACACTCAATAGACTGAACCCTCTATCTGATGAAAAGAGGAACACTCATTAGACTGATTCTTCTACCTGATTGAGAGAGACACACTCAATAGACAGCCCTCTACCTGATGGAAAAAAAGAACACTCATTAGACTGAACCCTCTACCTGATTGAGAGAGGCACACGCAATAGACTGAACCCTCTACCTGATGGAAAGAGGAACACTCAATAGACTGAGCCCTCTACCTGATGGAAAGAGGAACACTCAATAGACTGAACCCTCTACCCGATGAAAAGAGGCACACTCATTAGACTGAACCCTCTACCTGATTGAGAGAGGAACACTCATTAGACTGAACCCTCTACCTGATTGAGAGAGGAACACTCAATAGACTGAACCCTCTACCTGATGGAAAGACGAACACTCATTAGACTGAACCCTCTACCTGATTGAGAGAGGAACACGCAATAGACTGAACCCTCTACCTGATGAAAAGAGGAACACTCAGTGCACTGAACCCTCTAACTGATTGAGAGAGGCACACTCAATAGACTGAGCCCTCTACCCGATGGAAAGAGGAACACTAATTAGACTGAACCCTCTACCGGATGGAAAGAGGAACACCCAATAGACTGGACCCTCTACCTGATGGAAAGAGGAACACTCAATAGACTGAAGCCTCTACCTGATGAAAAGAGGAACACTCATTACACTGATACTTCCACCTGATGGAGAGAGGAACACTCAATAGACTGAACCCTCTACCCGATGGAAAGAGGAACACTCAATAGACTGAACCCTCTACCTGATTGAGAGAGGAACACTCAATAGACTGAAACCTCTACCTGATTGAGAGAGGAACACGCAATAGACTGAACACGCTATCTGATGAAAAGAGGAACACTCATTAGACTGATACTTCTACCTGATGGAGAGAGGAACACTCAATAGACTGAACCCTCTACCTGATGGAAAGAGGAACACTCATTAGACTGAACCCTCTACCCGATGAAAAGAGGAACACTCAATAGACTGAACCCTCTACCTGATTGAGAGAGGCAAACGCAATAGACGGAACCCTCTACCTGACGAAAAGAGGAACACTCAGTGCACTGAACCCTCTACCTGATTGAGAGAGGCACACTCAATAGACAGCCCTCTACCTGATGGAAAAAAGGAACACTCATTAGACTGAACCCTCTACCTGATTGAGAGAGGAACACGCAATAGACTGAACCCTCTACCGGATGGAAAGAGGAACACCCAATAGACTGAACCCTCTACCTGATGGAAAAGCGAACACTCATTAGACTGAACCCTCTCCCTGATTGAGAGAGGAACACGCAATAGTCTGAACCCTCTACCGGATGGAAAGAGGAACACCCAATAGACTGAACCCTCTACCTGATGAAAAGAGGTACACTCATTAGACTGAACCCTCTACCGGATGGAAAGAGGAACACCCAATAGACTGGACCCTCTACCTGATGGAAAGAGGAACACTCAATAGACTGAAGCATCTACCTGATGAAAAGAGGAACACTCATTACACTGATACTTCCACCTGATGGAGAGAGGAACACTCAATAGACTGAACCCTCTACCCGATGGAAAGAGGAACACTCAATAGACTGAACCCTCTACCTGATTGAGAGAGGAACACTCAATAGACTGAAACCTCTACCTGATTGAGAGAGGAACACGCAATAGACTGAACACGCTATCTGATGAAAAGAGGAACACTCATTAGACTGATACTTCTACCTGATGGAGAGAGGAACACTCAATAGACTGAACCCTCTACCTGATGGAAAGAGGAACACTCATTAGACTGAACCCTCTACCCGATGAAAAGAGGAACACTCAATAGACTGAACCCTCTACCTGATTGAGAGAGGCAAACGCAATAGACTGAACCCTCTACCTGACGAAAAGAGGAACACTCAGTGCACTGAACCCTCTACCTGATTGAGAGAGGCACACTCAATAGACAGCCCTCTACCTGATGGAAAAAAGGAACACTCATTAGACTGAACCCTCTACCTGATTGAGAGAGGCACACGCAATAGACTGAACCCTCTACCTGATGGAAAGACGAACACTCATTATACTGAACCCTCTACCTGATTGAGAGAGGAACACGCAATAGACTGAACCCTCTACCGGATGGAAAGAGGAACACCCAATAGACTGAACCCTCTACCTGATGAAAAGAGGTACACTCATTAGACTGAACCCTCTACCTGATGAAAAGAGAAAAACTCATTAGACTGAACCCTCTACCTGATGAAAAGAGGTACACTCAATAGACTGAACCCTCTATCTGATGAAAAGAGGAACACTCATTAGACTGAACCCTCTACCTGATGAAAAGAGGAAAACTCATTAGACTGAACCCTCTACCTGATTGAGAGAGGAACACTCAATAGACTGAACCCTTTACCTGATGGAAAGAGGAACACTCATTAGACTGAACCCTCTACCTGATGAAAAGAGGTACACTCAATAGACTGAACCCTCTATCTGATGAAAAGAGGAACACTCAATAGACTGAACCCTCTATCTGATGAAAAGAGGAACACTCATTAGACTGATTCTTCTACCTGATGGAGAGAGGAACACTCAATAGACTGAACCCTCTACCTGATGGAAAGAGGAACACTCATTGGACTGAACCCTCTACCCGATGAAAAGAGGAACACTCAATAGACTGAACCCTCTACCTGATTGAGAGAGGCAAACGCAATAGACTGAACCCTCTACCTGATGAAAAGAGGAAAACTCATTAGACTGAACCCTCTACCTGATTGAGAGAGGAACACTCAATAGACTGAACCCTTTACCTGATGGAAAGAGGAACACTCATTAGACTGAACCCTCTACCTGATGAAAAGAGGTACACTCAATAGACTGAACCCTCTATCTGATGAAAAGAGGAACACTCAATAGACTGAACCCTCTATCTGATGAAAAGAGGAACACTCATTAGACTGATTCTTCTACCTGATTGAGAGAGACACACTCAATAGACAGCCCTCTACCTGATGGAAAAAAAGAACACTCATTAGACTGAACCCTCTACCTGATTGAGAGAGGCACACGCAATAGACTGAACCCTCTACCTGATGGAAAGAGGAACACTCAATAGACTGAGCCCTCTACCTGATGGAAAGAGGAACACTCAATAGACTGAACCCTCTACCCGATGAAAAGAGGCACACTCATTAGACTGAACCCTCTACCTGATTGAGAGAGGAACACTCATTAGACTGAACCCTCTACCTGATTGAGAGAGGAACACTCAATAGACTGAACCCTCTACCTGATGGAAAGACGAACACTCATTAGACTGAACCCTCTACCTGATTGAGAGAGGAACACGCAATAGACTGAACCCTCTACCTGATGAAAAGAGGAACACTCAGTGCACTGAACCCTCTAACTGATTGAGAGAGGCACACTCAATAGACTGAGCCCTCTACCCGATGGAAAGAGGAACACTAATTAGACTGAACCCTCTACCGGATGGAAAGAGGAACACCCAATAGACTGGACCCTCTACCTGATGGAAAGAGGAACACTCAATAGACTGAAGCCTCTACCTGATGAAAAGAGGAACACTCATTACACTGATACTTCCACCTGATGGAGAGAGGAACACTCAATAGACTGAACCCTCTACCCGATGGAAAGAGGAACACTCAATAGACTGAACCCTCTACCTGATTGAGAGAGGAACACTCAATAGACTGAAACCTCTACCTGATTGAGAGAGGAACACGCAATAGACTGAACACGCTATCTGATGAAAAGAGGAACACTCATTAGACTGATACTTCTACCTGATGGAGAGAGGAACACTCAATAGACTGAACCCTCTACCTGATGGAAAGAGGAACACTCATTAGACTGAACCCTCTACCCGATGAAAGAGGAACACTCAATAGACTGAACCCTCTACCTGATTGAGAGAGGCAAACGCAATAGACGGAACCCTCTACCTGACGAAAAGAGGAACACTCAGTGCACTGAACCCTCTACCTGATTGAGAGAGGCACACTCAATAGACAGCCCTCTACCTGATGGAAAAAAGGAACACTCATTAGACTGAACCCTCTACCTGATTGAGAGAGGAACACGCAATAGACTGAACCCTCTACCGGATGGAAAGAGGAACACCCAATAGACTGAACCCTCTACCTGATGGAAAAGCGAACACTCATTAGACTGAACCCTCTCCCTGATTGAGAGAGGAACACGCAATAGTCTGAACCCTCTACCGGATGGAAAGAGGAACACCCAATAGACTGAACCCTCTACCTGATGAAAAGAGGTACACTCATTAGACTGAACCCTCTATCTGATGAAAAGAGGAACACTCAATAGACTGAACCCTCTATCTGATGAAAAGAGGAACACTCAATAGACTGAACCCTCTATCTGATGAAAAGAGGCACACTCATTAGACTGAACCCTCTACCTGATGAAAAGAGGAACACTCAATAGACTGAACCCTCTATCTGATGAAAAGAGGAACACTCATTAGACTGATTCTTCTACCTGATGGAGAGAGGAACACTCAATAGACTGAACCCTCTACCTGATGGAAAGAGGAACACTCATTGGACTGAACCCTCTACCCGATGAAAAGAGGAACACTCAATAGACTGAACCCTCTACCTGATTGAGAGAGGCAAACGCAATAGACTGAACCCTCTACCTGATGAAAAGAGGAAAACTCATTAGACTGAACCCTCTACCTGATTGAGAGAGGAACACTCAATAGACTGAACCCTTTACCTGATGGAAAGAGGAACACTCATTAGACTGAACCCTCTACCTGATGAAAAGAGGTACACTCAATAGACTGAACCCTCTATCTGATGAAAAGAGGAACACTCAATAGACTGAACCCTCTATCTGATGAAAAGAGGAACACTCATTAGACTGATTCTTCTACCTGATGGAGAGAGGAACACTCAATAGACTGAACCCTCTACCTGATGGAAAGAGGAACACTCAATAGACTGAACCCTCAACCTGATGAAAAGAGGTACACTCAATAGACTGAACCCTCTCTCTGATGAAAAGAGGAACACTCATTAGACTGATACTTCTACCTGATGGAGAGAGGCACACTCAATAGACTGAACCCTCTACCTGATGAAAAGAGGAACACTCAGTAGACTGAACCCTCTACCTGATGAAAAGAGGAACACTCATTAGACTGATCCCTCTACCTGATGAAAAGAGGCACACTCATTAGACTGAACCCTCTACCTGATTGAGAGAGGAACACTCATTAGACTGAACCCTCTACCTGATTGAGAGAGGAACACTCAATAGACTGAACCCTCTACCTGATGGAAAGACGAACACTCATTAGACCGAACCCTCTACCTGATTGAGAGAGGAACACGCAATAGACTGAACCCTCTACCTGATGAAAAGAGGAACACTCAGTGCACTGAACCCTCTAATTGATTGAGAGAGGCACACTCAATAGACTGAACCCTCTACCTGATGGAAAGAGGAACACTCATTAGACTGAACCCTCTACCTGATTGAGAGAGGCACACTCAATAGACTGAACCCTCTACCTGATGGAAAGAGGAACACTCATTAGACTGAACCCTCTACCGGATGGAAAGAGGAACACCCAATAGACTGGACCCTCTACCTGATGGAAAGAGGAACACTCAATAGACTGAAGCCTCTACCTGATGAAAAGAGGAACACTCATTACACTGATACTTCCACCTGATGGAGAGAGGAACACTCAATAGACTGAACCCTCTGCCCGATGGAAAGAGGAACACTCAATAGACTGAACCCTCTACCTGATTGAGAGAGGAACACTCAATAGACTGAACCCTCTACCTGATGGAAAGAGGAACACTCATTAGACTGAACCCTCTACCCGATGAAAAGAGGAACACTCAATAGACTGAACCCTCTACCTGATTGAGAGAGGCAAACGCAATAGACTGAACCCTCTACCTGACGAAAAGAGGAACACTCATTAGACTGAACCCTATACCTGATTGAGAGAGGTACACGCAATAGACTGAACCCTCTACCGGATGGAATGAGGAACACCCAATAGACTGAACCCTCTACCTGATGGAAAGACGAACACTCATTAGACTGAACCCTCTACCTGATTGAGAGAGGAACACGCAATAGACTGAACCCTCTACCGGATGGAAAGAGGAACACCCAATAGACTGAACCCTCTACCTGATGAAAAGAGGTACACTCATTTGACTGAACCCTCTACCTGATGAAAAGAGAAAAACTCATTAGACTGAACCCTCTACCTGATGAAAAGAGGTACACTCAATAGACTGAACCCTCTATCTGATGAAAAGAGGAAAACTCATTAGACTGAACCCTCTACCTGATTGAGAGAGGAACACTCAATAGACTGAACCCTCTACCTGATGGAAAGAGGAACACTCATTACACTGAACCCTCTACCTGATGAAAAGAGGTACACTCAATAGACTGAATCCTCTATCTGATGAAAAGAGGAACACTCAATAGACTGAACCCTCTATCTGATGAAAAGAGGAACACTCATTAGACTGATACTTCTACCTGATGGAGAGAGGCACACTCAATAGACTGAACCCTCTACCTGATTGAGAGAGGAACACTCAATAGACTGAACCCTCTACCTGATGGAAAGAGGAACACTCATTACACTGAACCCTCTACCTGATGAAAAGAGGTACACTCAATAGACTGAACCCTCTATCTGATGAAAAGAGGAACACTCAATAGACTGAACCCTCTATCTGATGAAAAGAGGAACACTCATTAGACTGATACTTCTACCTGATGGAGAGAGGCACACTCAATAGACTGAACCCTCTACCTGATGAAAAGAGGAACACTCAGTAGACTGAACCCTCTACCTGATGAAAAGAGGAACACTCATTAGACTGATCCCTCTACCTGATGAAAAGAGGAACACTCAGTAGACTGAACTCTCTACCTGATGAAAAGAGGAACACTCATTAGACTGATCCCTCTACCTGATGAAAAGAGGCACACTCATTAGACTGAACCCTCTACCTGATTGAGAGAGGAACACTCATTAGACTGAACCCTCTACCTGATTGAGAGAGGCAAACGCAATAGACTGAACCCTCGAGCTGATGAAAAGAGGAACACTCAGTGCACTGAACCCTCTACCTGATTGAGAGAGGCACACTCAATAGACAGCCCTCTACCTGATGGAAAAAAAGAACACTCATTAGACTGAACCCTCTACCTGATTGAGAGAGGCACACGCAATAGACTGAACCCTCTACCCGATGGAAAGAGGAACACTCATTAGACTGAACCCTCTACCTGATGGAAAGAGAAACACTCATTAGACTGAACCCTCTACCTGATTGAGAGAGGAACACTCATTACACTGAACCCTCTACCTGCTTGAGAGAGGAACACTCAATACACTGAACCCTCTACCTGATGGAAAGAGGAACACTCATTAGACTGAGCCCTCTACCGGATGAAAAGAGGTACACTCAATAGACTAAACCCTCTATCTGATGAAAAGAGGAAAACTCATTAGACTGAACCCTCTACCTGATTGAGAGAGGAACACTCAATAGACTGAACCCACTACCTGATGAAAAGAGGAAAACGCATTAGACTGAACCCTCTACCTGATTGAGAGAGGAACACTCAATAGACTGAACCCTCTACCTGATGGAAAGAGGAACACTCATTAGACTGAACCCTCTACCTGATGAAAAGAGGTACACTCAATAGACTGAACCCTCTACCTGATTGAGAGAGGAACACTCAATAGACTGAACCCACTACCTGATGAAAAGAGGAAAACGCATTAGACTGAACCCTCTACCTGATTGAGAGAGGTACACTCAATAGACTGAACCCTCTACCTGATTGAGAGAGGAACACTCAATAGACTGAACCCTCTACCTGATGGAAAGACGAACACTCATTAGACTGAACCCTCTACCTGATTGAGAGAGGAACACGCAATAGACTGAACCCTCTACCTGATGAAAAGAGGAACACTCAGTGCACTGAACCCTCTAACTGATTGAGAGAGGCACACTCAATAGACTGAGCCCTCTACCTGATGGAAAGAGGAACACTCATTAGACTGAACCCTCTACCTGATTGAGAGAGGCACACTCAATAGACTGAACCCTCTACCTGATGGAAAGAGGAACACTCAATAGACTGAACCCTCTACCGGATGGAAAGAGGAACACCCAATAGACTGGACCCTCTACCTGATGGAAAGAGGAACACTCAATAGACTGAGCCCTCTACCTGATGGAAAGAGGAACACTCAATAGACTGAACCCTCTACCCGATGAAAAGAGGCACACTCATTAGACTGAACCCTCTACCTGATTGAGAGAGGAACACTCATTAGACTGAACCCTCTACCTGATTGAGAGAGGAACACTCAATAGACTGAACCCTCTACCTGATGGAAAGACGAACACTCATTAGACTGAACCCTCTACCTGATTGAGAGAGGAACACGCAATAGACTGAACCCTCTACCTGATGAAAAGAGGAACACTCAGTGCACTGAACCCTCTAACTGATTGAGAGAGGCACACTCAATAGACTGAGCCCTCTACCCGATGGAAAGAGGAACACTAATTAGACTGAACCCTCTACCGGATGGAAAGAGGAACACCCAATAGACTGGACCCTCTACCTGATGGAAAGAGGAACACTCAATAGACTGAAGCCTCTACCTGATGAAAAGAGGAACACTCATTACACTGATACTTCCACCTGATGGAGAGAGGAACACTCAATAGACTGAACCCTCTACCCGATGGAAAGAGGAACACTCAATAGACTGAACCCTCTACCTGATTGAGAGAGGAACACTCAATAGACTGAAACCTCTACCTGATTGAGAGAGGAACACGCAATAGACTGAACACGCTATCTGATGAAAAGAGGAACACTCATTAGACTGATACTTCTACCTGATGGAGAGAGGAACACTCAATAGACTGAACCCTCTACCTGATGGAAAGAGGAACACTCATTAGACTGAACCCTCTACCCGATGAAAAGAGGAACACTCAATAGACTGAACCCTCTACCTGATTGAGAGAGGCAAACGCAATAGACGGAACCCTCTACCTGACGAAAAGAGGAACACTCAGTGCACTGAACCCTCTACCTGATTGAGAGAGGCACACTCAATAGACAGCCCTCTACCTGATGGAAAAAAGGAACACTCATTAGACTGAACCCTCTACCTGATTGAGAGAGGAACACGCAATAGACTGAACCCTCTACCGGATGGAAAGAGGAACACCCAATAGACTGAACCCTCTACCTGATGGAAAAGCGAACACTCATTAGACTGAACCCTCTCCCTGATTGAGAGAGGAACACGCAATAGTCTGAACCCTCTACCGGATGGAAAGAGGAACACCCAATAGACTGAACCCTCTACCTGATGAAAAGAGGTACACTCATTAGACTGAACCCTCTACCTGATGAAAAGAGAAAAACTCATTAGACTGAACCCTCTATCTGATGAAAAGAGGCACACTCATTAGACTGAACCCTCTACCTGATGAAAAGAGGAACACTCATTAGACTGAACCCTCTACCTGATTGAGAGAGGAACACTCAATAGACTGAACCCTCTACCTGATGGAAAGAGGAACACTCATTACACTGAACCCTCAACCTGATGAAAAGAGGTACACTCAATAGACTGAACCCTCTCTCTGATGAAAAGAGGAACACTCATTAGACTGATACTTCTACCTGATGGAGAGAGGCACACTCAATAGACTGAACCCTCTACCTGATGAAAAGAGGAACACTCAGTAGACTGAACCCTCTACCTGATGAAAAGAGGAACACTCATTAGACTGATCCCTCTACCTGATGAAAAGAGGCACACTCATTAGACTGAACCCTCTACCTGATTGAGAGAGGAACACTCATTAGACTGAACCCTCTACCTGATTGAGAGAGGAACACTCAATAGACTGAACCCTCTACCTGATGGAAAGACGAACACTCATTAGACCGAACCCTCTACCTGATTGAGAGAGGAACACGCAATAGACTGAACCCTCTACCTGATGAAAAGAGGAACACTCAGTGCACTGAACCCTCTAACTGATTGAGAGAGGCACACTCAATAGACTGAACCCTCTACCTGATGGAAAGAGGAACACTCATTAGACTGAACCCTCTACCTGATTGAGAGAGGCACACTCAATAGACTGAACCCTCTACCTGATGGAAAGAGGAACACTCATTAGACTGAACCCTCTACCGGATGGAAAGAGGAACACCCAATAGACTGGACCCTCTACCTGATGGAAAGAGGAACACTCAATAGACTGAAGCCTCTACCTGATGAAAAGAGGAACACTCATTACACTGATACTTCCACCTGATGGAGAGAGGAACACTCAATAGACTGAACCCTCTGCCCGATGGAAAGAGGAACACTCAATAGACTGAACCCTCTACCTGATTGAGAGAGGAACACTCAATAGACTGAACCCTCTACCTGATGGAAAGAGGAACACTCATTAGACTGAACCCTCTACCCGATGAAAAGAGGAACACTCAATAGACTGAACCCTCTACCTGATTGAGAGAGGCAAACGCAATAGACTGAACCCTCTACCTGACGAAAAGAGGAACACTCATTAGACTGAACCCTATACCTGATTGAGAGAGGAACACCCAATAGACTGAACCCTCTACCTGATGGAAAAGCGAACACTCATTAGACTGAACCCTCTCCCTGATTGAGAGAGGAACACGCAATAGTCTGAACCCTCTACCGGATGGAAAGAGGAACACCCAATAGACTGAACCCTCTACCTGATGAAAAGAGGTACACTCATTAGACTGAACCCTCTACCTGATGAAAAGAGAAAAACTCATTAGACTGAACCCTCTACCTGATGAAAAGAGGTACACTCAATAGACTGAACCCTCTATCTGATGAAAAGAGGCACACTCATTAGACTGAACCCTCTACCTGATGAAAAGAGGAACACTCATTAGACTGAACCCTCTACCTGATTGAGAGAGGAACACTCAATAGACTGAACCCTCTACCTGATGGAAAGAGGAACACTCATTACACTGAACCCTCAACCTGATGAAAAGAGGTACACTCAATAGACTGAACCCTCTCTCTGAAGAAAAGAGGAACACTCATTAGACTGATACTTCTACCTGATGGAGAGAGGCACACTCAATAGACTGAACCCTCTACCTGATGAAAAGAGGAACACTCAGTAGACTGAACCCTCTACCTGATGAAAAGAGTAACACTCATTAGACTGATCCCTCTACCTGATGAAAAGAGGCACACTCATTAGACTGAACCCTCTACCTGATTGAGAGAGGAACACTCATTAGACTGAACCCTCTACCTGATTGAGAGAGGAACACTCAATAGACTGAACCCTCTACCTGATGGAAAGACGAACACTCATTAGACCGAACCCTCTACCTGATTGAGAGAGGAACACGCAATAGACTGAACCCTCTACCTGATGAAAAGAGGAACACTCAGTGCACTGAACCCTCTACCTGATTGAGAGAGGCACACTCAATAGACTGAACCCTCTACCTGATGGAAAGAGGAACACTCATTAGACTGAACCCTCTACCGGATGGAAAGAGGAACACCCAATAGACTGGACCCTCTACCTGATGGAAAGAGGAACACTCAATAGACTGAAGCCTCTACCTGATGAAAAGAGGAACACTCATTACACTGATACTTCCACCTGATGGAGAGAGGAACACTCAATAGACTGAACCCTCTGCCCGATGGAAAGAGGAACACTCAATAGACTGAACCCTCTACCTGATTGAGAGAGGAACACTCAATAGACTGAACCCTCTACCTGATGGAAAGAGGAACACTCATTAGACTGAACCCTCTACCCGATGAAAAGAGGAACACTCAATAGACTGAACCCTCTACCTGATTGAGAGAGGCAAACGCAATAGACTGAACCCTCTACCTGACGAGAAGAGGAACACTCATTAGACTGAACCCTATACCTGATTGAGAGAGGAACACGCAATAGACTGAACCCTCTACCGGATGGAAAGAGGAACACCCAATAGACTGAACCCTCTACCTGATGGAAAGACGAACACTCATTAGACTGAACCCTCTACCTGATTGAGAGAGGAACACGCAATAGACTGAACCCTCTACCGGATGGAAAGAGGAACACCCAATAGACTGAACCCTCTACCTGATGAAAAGAGGTACACTCATTAGACTGAACCCTCTACCTGATGAAAAGAGAAAAACTCATTAGACTGAACCCTCTACCTGATGAAAAGAGGTACACTCAATAGACTGAACCCTCTATCTGATGAAAAGAGGAACACTCATTAGACTGAACCCTCTACCTGATGAAAAGAGGAAAACTCATTAGACTGAACCCTCTACCTGATTGAGAGAGGAACACTCAATAGACTGAACCTCTACCATGATGGATGAAGAGGAACACTATTACACTGAACCTCACCTGATGAAAGAGGTACACTCATAGAATGAACCCTCTATCTGATGAAAAGAGGAACACTCAATAGACTGAACCCCTCTATCTGATGAAAAGAGGAACACTCATTAGACTGATACTTCTACCTGATGGAGAGAGGCACACTCAATAGACTGAACCCTCTACCTGATTGAGAGAGAGGACACACTCAATAGAATGAACCCTCTACCTGATGGAAAGAGGAACACTCTTACATGCACCCTCTACCCTGATTGAAAAGAGGTACCACTCAATAGACTGAACCCTCTATCTGATGAAAAGAGAACACTCAATAGACTGAACCCTCTATTCTGATTGTGAAAAGAGGAACACCAATTAGACTGATACTTCTACCTGATTGAGAGAGAGAGGCCCCACTCAATAGGACTGAACCCTCTACCTGATGAAAAGACGGAACACTCAGTAGACTGAACCTCTACCTGATGAAAAGAGGAACACTCATTAGACTGATCCCTCTACCTGATGAAAAGAGGAACACTCAGTAGACTGAACCTCTACCTGATGAAAAGAGGAACACTCATTAGACTGATTCCCTCTACCTGATGAAAAGAGGCACACTCATTAGACTGAACCCTCTACCTGATTGAGAGAGGAACACTCATTAGACGAACCCTCTACCCTGATTGAGAGAGGCAAACGCAATAGACTGAACCCTCGAGCTGATGAAAAGAGGAACACTCAGTGCACTGAACCCTCTACCTGATTGAGAGAGGCACACTCATAGACAGCCCTCTACCTGATGGAAAAAAAGAACACTCATTAGACTGAACCCTCTACCTGATTGAGAGAGGCACACGCAATAGACTGAACCCTCTACCCGATGGAAAGAGGAACACTCATTAGACTGAACCCTCTACCTGATGGAAAGAGAAACACTCATTAGACTGAACCCTCTACCTGATTGAGAGAGGAACACTCATTACACTGAACCCTCTACCTGATTGAGAGAGGAACACTCAATACACGAACCCTCTACCTGATGGAAAGAGGAACACTCATTAGACTGAGCCCTCTTACCGGATGAAAAGAGGAACACTCAATAGACTGAACCCTCTATCTGATGAAAAGAGGAAACTCATTAGACGACCCTGAACCCTCTACCTGATGGAAGAGGAACACTCAATAATAGACTGAACCCCTACCTGATGAAAAGAGGAAAAAAAGCATTAGACTGAACCCTCTACCTGATTGAGAGAGGAACACTCAATAGACTGAACCCTCTACCTGATGGAAAAGGAACACTCATTAGACTGAACCCCTACCTGATGAAAAGAGTAACACTCAATAGACTGAACCCTCTACCTGATTGAGAGGTAACACTCAATAGACTGAACCCACTACCTGATGAAAAGAGAAAACGCATTAGACTGAACCCTCTACACTGATTGAGAGAGGTACACCTCAATAGACTGAACCCTCTACCT
>NC_034185.2:57764674-57794674 GCF_002021735.2 Oncorhynchus kisutch
ACACTCATTAGACTGAAACCCTCTACCTGATTGAGAGAGGAACACTCAATAGACTGAACCCTCTACCTGATGGAAAGAGGAACACTCAGTAGACTGAACCCTCTACCTGATGGAAGAGGGACACTCATTAGATGAACTCTACCCGATGAAAGAGGACACTCAATAGACTGAACCCTCTACCTGATGGAAAAGAGGAACACTCATAGACGAAACCTCTACCTGATGAAAGAGGAACACTCAATAGACTGAACCCTCTACCTGATGGAAACAGGAACACTCATTAGACTGAACCTCTACCTGATGAAAGAGAAACACTCAATGACTGAACCCTCTACCTGATGGAAAGAGGATACACTCATTAGACTGAACCCTCTACCTGATGAAGAAGACGAACACTCAATAGACTGAAACCCTCTACCCATGGAATGGAAAAGAGGAAATCAGTAGACTGAACCTTACCTGATGAGAGAGGAACACTCAATAGACTGAACCCTCTACCTGATGGAAAGAGGAACACTCAGGAGACTGAACCTCTACCTGCTGAAAGACGAACACTCATTAGACTGAACCCTCTACCTGATTGAGAGAGGAACACGCAATAGACTGAACCCTCTACCTGATGAAAAGAGGAACACTCATTAGACTGAACCTCTACCTGATTGAGAGAGGTACACTCAATAGACTGAACCCTCTACCCGATGGAAAGACGAAACACTCATTAGACTGAACCCTCTCCATGATTGAGAGAAGGAACACGCAATAGACTGAAACCCTCTACCTGATGGAAAGAGGAACATGCAATAGACTGAACCCTCTACCTTATGGAAAGAGAAACACTCAATGACTGAACCCTCTACCTGATGGAAAGAGATACACTCATTAGACTGAACCCTCTACCTGATTGAGAGAGGAACACGCAATAGACTGAACCCTCTACCTGATGGAAAGAGGAACACCCAATAGACTGAACCCTCTACCTGATGGAAAGAGGAACACTCAATAGACTGAGCCTCTACTGATGAAAGAGGAAGACTCAGTAGACTGAACCCTCTACCTGATTGAGAGAGGAACACTTAATAGACTGAACCCTCTACCTGATGGAAAGAGGAACACTCAATAGACTGAACCCTCTATCTGATGAAAAGAGGAACAATCATTAGCCTGAACCCTCACCCGATGGAAAGAGGAAGACTCAGTAGACTGAACCCTTTACCTGATTAGCAGAGGAACACTTAATAGACTGAACCCGCTATCTGATGAAAAGAGGAACACTCATTAAACTGATACTTCCACCTGATGGAGAGAGGAACACTCAATAGACTGAACCCTCTACCTGATTGAGAGAGGAACACGCAATAGACTGAACCCTCTACCTGATGAAAAGAGGAACACTCAATAGACTGAACCCTCTATCTGATGAAAGAGAGGAACAATCATTAGACTGAACCTCAACCCGATGGAAAGAGGAAGACTCAGTAGACTGAACCCTTTACCTGATTGAGAGAGGAACACTCATTAGACTGAACCCTCTACCTGATTGAGAGAGGCAACACTCAATAGACTGAACCCTCTACCTGATGGAAAGACGAACACTCATTAGACTGAACCCTACTACCTGATTGAGAGAGGAATACGCAATAGACTGAACCCTCTTTCTGATGAAAAGAGGAACACTCATTAGACTGAACCCTCTACCTGATGGAAAGAGGGACACTCATTAGACTGAACCCTCTACCGATGAAAAGAGGACACTCAATAGACTGAACCCTCTATCTGATGAAAGAGGAACACTCATTAGACTGATACTTCTACCTGCTGAAAAGAGGGACACTCAGTAGACTGAACCCTCTATCAGATGAAAAGAGGAACACTCATTAGACTGATACTTTACCTGCTGAAAAGAGAAACACTCAATAGACTGAACCCTCTACCTGATGAAAAGAGGAACACTCAGTAGACTGAACCCTCTACCTGATTGAGAGAGGTACACTCAATAGACTGAACCCTCTACCTGATGGAAAGACAAACACTCATTAGACTGAAACTCTCCATGATTGAGAGAGGAACACGCAATAGACTGAACTCTCTACACCTGATGGAAAGAGGAACATGCAATAGACTGAACCCATCTACCTATGGAAAGAGAAACACTCAAATGACTGAACCCTCTACCTGATGGAAAGAGATACACTCATTAGACTGAACCCTCTACCTGATTGAGAGAGGAACACGCAATAGATTGAACCCTCTACCCGATGGGAAAGAGGAACACCCAATAGACTGAACCCTCTACCTGATGGAAAGAGGAACACTCAATAGACTGAAGCCTCTACCTGATGAAAAGAGGAAGACTCAGTAGACTGAACCCTTTACCTGATTGAGAGAGGAACACTCATTAGACTGAACCCTCTACCTGATTGAGAGAGGAACACTCAATAGACTGAACCCTCTACCTGATGGAAAGACGAACACTCATTAGACTGAACCCTCTACCTGATTGAGAGAGGAACACGCAATAGACTGAACCCTCTACCTGATGAAAAGAGGAACACTCATTAGACTGAACCCTCTACCTGATTGAGAGAGGCACACTCAATAGACTGAACCCTCTACCCGATGGAAAGACGAACACCTCATTAGACTGAACCCTCTCCATGATTGAGAGAAGGAACACGCAATAGACTGAACCCTCTACCTGATGGAAAGAGGAACATGCAATAGACTGAACCCTCTACCTTATGGAAAGAGAAACACTCAAATGACTGAACCCTCTACCTGATGGAAAGAGATACACTCATTAGACTGAACCCTCTACCTGATTGAGAGAGGAACACGCAATAGACTGAACCCTCTACCTGATGGAAAGAGGAACACCCAATAGACTGAACCCTCTACCTGATGGAAAGAGGAACACTCAATAGACTGAAGCCTCTACCTGATGAAAAGAGGAAGACTCAGTAGACTGAACCCTCTACCTGATTGAGAGAGGAACACTTAATAGACTGAACCCTCTACCTGATGGAAAGAGGAACACTCAATAGACTGAACCCTCTATCTGATGAAAAGAGGAACAATCATTAGCCTGAACCCTCAACCCGATGGAAAGAGGAAGACTCAGTAGACTGAACCCTTTACCTGATTGAGAGAGGAACACTTAATAGACTGAACCCTCTATCTGATGAAAAGAGGAACACTCATTAGACTGATACTTCCACCTGATGGAGAGAGGAACACTCAATAGACTGAACCCTCTACCTGATTGAGAGAGGAAAACGCAATAGACTGAACCCTCTACCTGATGAAAAGAGGAACACTCAATAGACTGAACCCTCTATCTGATGAAAAGAGGAACAATCATTAGACTGAACCCTCAACCCGATGGAAAGAGGAAGACTCAGTAGACTGAACCCTTTACCTGATTGAGAGAGGAACACTCATTAGACTGAACCCTCTACCTGATTGAGAGAGGCACACTCAATAGACTGAACCCTCTACCTGATGGAAAGACGAACACTCATTAGACTGAACCCTCTACCTGATTGAGAGAGGAATACGCAATAGACTGAACCCTCTTTCTGATGAAAAGAGGAACACTCATTAGACTGAACCCTCTACCTGATGGAAAGAGGGACACTCATTAGACTGAACCCTCTACCCGATGAAAAGAGGATCACTCAATAGACTGAACCCTCTATCTGATGAAAAGAGGAACACTCATTAGACTGATACTTCTACCTGCTGAAAAGAGGGACACTCAGTAGACTGAACCCTCTATCAGATGAAACAGGAACACTCATTAGACTGATACTTCTACCTGCTGAAAAGAGAAACACTCAATAGACTGAACCCTCTACCTGATGAAAAGAGGAACACTCAGTAGACTGAACCCTCTACCTGATTGAGAGAGGTACACTCAATAGACTGAACCCTCTACCTGATGGAAAGACAAACACTCATTAGACTGAACCCTCTCCATGATTGAGAGAAGGAACACGCAATAGACTGAACTCTCTACCTGATGGAAAGAGGAACATGCAATAGACTGAACCCTCTACCTTATGGAAAGAGAAACACTCAAATGACTGAACCCTCTACCTGATGGAAAGAGATACACTCATTAGACTGAACCCTCTACCTGATTGAGAGAGGAACACGCAATAGATTGAACCCTCTACCCGATGGAAAGAGGAACACCCAATAGACTGAACCCTCTACCTGATGGAAAGAGGAACACTCAATAGACTGAAGCCTCTACCTGATGAAAAGAGGAAGACTCAGTAGACTGAACCCTTTACCTGATTGAGAGAGGAACACTCATTTGACTGAACCCTCTACCTGATTGAGAGAGGAACACTCAATAGACTGAACCCTCTACCTGATGGAAAGACGAACACTCATTAGACTGAACCCTCTACCTGATTGAGAGAGGAACACGCAATAGACTGAACCCTCTACCTGATGAAAAGAGGAACACTCATTAGACTGAACCCTCTACCTGATTGAGAGAGGTACACTCAATAGACTGAACCCTCTACCCGATGGAAAGACGAACACTCATTAGACTGAACCCTCTCCATGATTGAGAGAAGGAACACGCAATAGACTGAACCCTCTACCTGATGGAAAGAGGAACATGCAATAGACTGAACCCTCTACCTTATGGAAAGAGAAACACTCAAATGACTGAACCCTCTACCTGATGGAAAGAGATACACTCATTAGACTGAACCCTCTACCTGATTGAGAGAGGAACACGCAATAGACTGAACCCTCTACCTGATGGAAAGAGGAACACCCAATAGACTGAACCCTCTACCTGATGGAAAGAGGAACACTCAATAGACTGAAGCCTCTACCTGATGAAAAGAGGAAGACTCAGTAGACTGAACCCTCTACCTGATTGAGAGAGGAACACTTAATAGACTGAACCCTCTACCTGATGGAAAGAGGAACACTCAATAGACTGAACCCTCTATCTGATGAAAAGAGGAACAATCATTAGACTGAACCCTCAACCCGATGGAAAGAGGAAGACTCAGTAGACTGAACCCTTTACCTGATTGAGAGAGGAACACTTAATAGACTGAACCCTCTATCTGATGAAAAGAGGAACACTCATTAGACTGATACTTCCACCTGATGGAGAGAGGAACACTCAATAGACTGAACCCTCTACCTGATTGAGAGAGGAAAACGCAATAGACTGAACCCTCTACCTGATGAAAAGAGGAACACTCAATAGACTGAACCCTCTATCTGATGAAAAGAGGAACAATCATTAGACTGAACCCTCAACCCGATGGAAAGAGGAAGACTCAGTAGACTGAACCCTTTACCTGATTGAGAGAGGAACACTCATTAGACTGAACCCTCTACCTGATTGAGAGAGGCACACTCAATAGACTGAACCCTCTACCTGATGGAAAGACGAACACTCATTAGACTGAACCCTCTACCTGATTGAGAGAGGAATACGCAATAGACTGAACCCTCTTTCTGATGAAAAGAGGAACACTCATTAGACTGAACCCTCTACCTGATGGAAAGAGGGACACTCATTAGACTGAACCCTCTACCCGATGAAAAGAGGATCACTCAATAGACTGAACCCTCTATCTGATGAAAAGAGGAACACTCATTAGACTGATACTTCTACCTGCTGAAAAGAGGGACACTCAGTAGACTGAACCCTCTATCAGATGAAAACAGGAACACTCATTAGACTGATACTTCTACCTGCTGAAAAGAGAAACACTCAATAGACTGAACCCTCTACCTGATGAAAAGAGGAACACTCAGTAGACTGAACCCTCTACCTGATTGAGAGAGGTACACTCAATAGACTGAACCCTCTACCTGATGGAAAGACAAACACTCATTAGACTGAACCCTCTCCATGATTGAGAGAAGGAACACGCAATAGACTGAACTCTCTACCTGATGGAAAGAGGAACATGCAATAGACTGAACCCTCTACCTTATGGAAAGAGAAACACTCAAATGACTGAACCCTCTACCTGATGGAAAGAGATACACTCATTAGACTGAACCCTCTACCTGATTGAGAGAGGAACACGCAATAGATTGAACCCTCTACCCGATGGAAAGAGGAACACCCAATAGACTGAACCCTCTACCTGATGGAAAGAGGAACACTCAATAGACTGAAGCCTCTACCTGATGAAAAGAGGAAGACTCAGTAGACTGAACCCTTTACCTGATTGAGAGAGGAACACTCATTTGACTGAACCCTCTACCTGATTGAGAGAGGAACACTCAATAGACTGAACCCTCTACCTGATGGAAAGACGAACACTCATTAGACTGAACCCTCTACCTGATTGAGAGAGGAACACGCAATAGACTGAACCCTCTACCTGATGAAAAGAGGAACACTCATTAGACTGAACCCTCTACCTGATTGAGAGAGGTACACTCAATAGACTGAACCCTCTACCCGATGGAAAGACGAACACTCATTAGACTGAACCCTCTCCATGATTGAGAGAAGGAACACGCAATAGACTGAACCCTCTACCTGATGGAAAGAGGAACATGCAATAGACTGAACCCTCTACCTTATGGAAAGAGAAACACTCAAATGACTGAACCCTCTACCTGATGGAAAGAGATACACTCATTAGACTGAACCCTCTACCTGATTGAGAGAGGAACACGCAATAGACTGAACCCTCTACCTGATGGAAAGAGGAACACCCAATAGACTGAACCCTCTACCTGATGGAAAGAGGAACACTCAATAGACTGAAGCCTCTACCTGATGAAAAGAGGAAGACTCAGTAGACTGAACCCTCTACCTGATTGAGAGAGGAACACTTAATAGACTGAACCCTCTACCTGATGGAAAGAGGAACACTCAATAGACTGAACCCTCTATCTGATGAAAAGAGGAACAATCATTAGACTGAACCCTCAACCCGATGGAAAGAGGAAGACTCAGTAGACTGAACCCTTTACCTGATTGAGAGAGGAACACTTAATAGACTGAACCCTCTATCTGATGAAAAGAGGAACACTCATTAGACTGATACTTCCACCTGATGGAGAGAGGAACACTCAATAGACTGAACCCTCTACCTGATTGAGAGAGGAAAACGCAATAGACTGAACCCTCTACCTGATGAAAAGAGGAACACTCAATAGACTGAACCCTCTATCTGATGAAAAGAGGAACAATCATTAGACTGAACCCTCAACCCGATGGAAAGAGGAAGACTCAGTAGACTAAACCCTTTACCTGATTGAGAGAGGAACACTCATTAGACTGAACCCTCTACCTGATTGAGAGAGGCACACTCAATAGACTGAACCCTCTACCTGATGGAAAGACGAACACTCATTAGACTGAACCCTCTACCTGATTGAGAGAGGAATACGCAATAGACTGAACCCTCTTTCTGATGAAAAGAGGAACACTCATTAGACTGAACCCTCTACCTGATGGAAAGAGGGACACTCATTAGACTGAACCCTCTACCCGATGAAAAGAGGATCACTCAATAGACTGAACCCTCTATCTGATGAAAAGAGGAACACTCATTAGACTGATACTTCTACCTGCTGAAAAGAGGGACACTCAGTAGACTGAACCCTCTATCAGATGAAAACAGGAACACTCATTAGACTGATACTTCTACCTGCTGAAAAGAGAAACACTCAATAGACTGAACCCTCTACCTGATGAAAAGAGGAACACTCAGTAGACTGAACCCTCTACCTGATTGAGAGAGGTACACTCAATAGACTGAACCCTCTACCTGATGGAAAGACAAACACTCATTAGACTGAACCCTCTCCATGATTGAGAGAAGGAACACGCAATAGACTGAACTCTCTACCTGATGGAAAGAGGAACATGCAATAGACTGAACCCTCTACCTTATGGAAAGAGAAACACTCAAATGACTGAACCCTCTACCTGATGGAAAGAGATACACTCATTAGACTGAACCCTCTACCTGATTGAGAGAGGAACACGCAATAGATTGAACCCTCTACCCGATGGAAAGAGGAACACCCAATAGACTGAACCCTCTACCTGATGGAAAGAGGAACACTCAATAGACTGAAGCCTCTACCTGATGAAAAGAGGAAGACTCAGTAGACTGAACCCTTTACCTGATTGAGAGAGGAACACTCATTAGACTGAACCCTCTACCTGATTGAGAGAGGAACACTCATTAGACTGAACCCTCTACCTGATTGAGAGAGGAACACGCAATAGACTGAACCCTCTATCTGATGAAAAGAGGAACACTCATTAGACTGAACCCTCTACCTGATGGAAAGAGGGACACTCATTAGACTGAACCCTCTACCCGATGAAAAGAGGAACACTCAATAGACTGACCCCTCTATCTGATGAAAAGAGGAACACTCATTAGACTGATACTTCTACCTGCTGAAAAGAGGGACACTCAGTAGACTGAACTCTCTATCAGATGAAAACAGGAACACTCATTAGACTGATACTTCTACCTGCTGAAAAGAGAAACACTCAATAGACTGAACCCTCTACCTGATGAAAAGCGGTACACTCAATAGACTGAACCCTCTATCAGATGAAAAGACGAGCACTTATTAGACTGAACCCTCTACCTGATTGAGAGAGGAACACGCAATAGACTGAACCCTCTACCTGATGAAAAGAGGAACACTCAGTAGACTGAACCCTCTACCTGATTGAGAGAGGGACACGCAATAGACTGAACCCTCTACCTGATGAAAAGAGGAACACTCAGTAGACTGAACCCTCTACCTGATTGAGAGAGGTACACTCAATAGACTGAACCCTCTACCTGATGGAAAGGCAAACACTCATTAGACTGAACCCTCTCCATGATTGAGAGAAGGAACACGCAATAGACTGAACTCTCTACCTGATGGAAAGAGGAACATGCAATAGACTGAACCCTCTACCTTATGGAAAGAGAAACACTCAAATGACTGAACCCTCTACCTGATGGAAAGAGATACACTCATTAGACTGAACCCTCTACCTGATTGAGAGAGGAACACGCAATAGACTGAACCCTCTACCTGATGGAAAGAGGAACACCCAATAGACTGAACCCTCTACCTGATGGAAAGAGGAACACTCAATAGACTGAAGCCTCTACCTGATGAAAAGAGGAAGACTCAGTAGACTGAACCCTCTACCTGATTGAGAGAGGAACACTTAATAGACTGAACCCTCTACCTGATGGAAAGAGGAACACTCAATAGACTGAACCCTCTATCTGATGAAAAGAGGAACAATCATTAGACTGAACCCTCAACCCGATGGAAAGAGGAACACTCAGTAGACTGAACCCTCTACCTGATGAAAAGAGGAACACTCAGTAGACTGAACCCTCTACCTGATTGAGAGAGGTACACTCAATAGACTGAACCCTCTACCCGATGGAAAGAGGAACACTCAGTAGACTGAACCCTCTACCTGAGGTAAAGATGAACACTTATTAGACTGAACCCTCTACCTGATTGAGAGAGGTACACTCAATAGACTGAACCCTCTACCCGATGGAAAGACGAACACTCATTAGACTGAACCCTCTCCATGATTGAGAGAAGGAACACGCAATAGACTGAACCCTCTACCTGATGGAAAGAGGAACATGCAATAGACTGAACCCTCTACCTTATGGAAAGAGAAACACTCAAATGACTGAACCCTCTACCTGATGGAAAGAGATACACTCATTAGACTGAACCCTCTACCTGATTGAGAGAGGAACACGCAATAGATTGAACCCTCTACCCGATGGAAAGAGGAACACCCAATAGACTGAACCCTCTACCTGATGGAAAGAGGAACACTCAATAGACTGAAGCCTCTACCTGATGAAAAGAGGAAGACTCAGTAGACTGAACCCTTTACCTGATTGAGAGAGGAACACTCATTAGACTGAACCCTCTACCTGATTGAGAGAGGAACACTCAATAGACTGAACCCTCTACCTGATGGAAAGACGAACACTCATTAGACTGAACCCTCTACCTGATTGAGAGAGGAACACGCAATAGACTGAACCCTCTACCTGATGAAAAGAGGAACACTCATTAGACTGAACCCTCTACCTGATTGAGAGAGGTACACTCAATAGACTGAACCCTCTACCCGATGGAAAGACGAACACTCATTAGACTGAACCCTCTCCATGATTGAGAGAAGGAACACGCAATAGACTGAACCCTCTACCTGATGGAAAGAGGAACATGCAATAGACTGAACCCTCTACCTTATGGAAAGAGAAACACTCAAATGACTGAACCCTCTACCTGATGGAAAGAGATACACTCATTAGACTGAACCCTCTACCTGATTGAGAGAGGAACACGCAATAGACTGAACCCTCTACCTGATGGAAAGAGGAACACCCAATAGACTGAACCCTCTACCTGATGGAAAGAGGAACACTCAATAGACTGAAGCCTCTACCTGATTGAGAGAGGAACACTCATTAGACTGAACCCTCTACCTGATTGAGAGAGGAACACTCAATAGACTGAACCCTCTACCTGATGGAAAGACGAACACTCATTAGACTGAACCCTCTACCTGATTGAGAGAGGAACACGCAATAGACTGAACCCTCTACCTGATGAAAAGAGGAACACTCATTAGACTGAACCCTCTACCTGATTGAGAGAGGTACACTCAATAGACTGAACCCTCTACCCGATGGAAAGACGAACACTCATTAGACTGAACCCTCTCCATGATTGAGAGAAGGAACACGCAATAGACTGAACCCTCTACCTGATGGAAAGAGGAACATGCAATAGACTGAACCCTCTACCTTATGGAAAGAGAAACACTCAAATGACTGAACCCTCTACCTGATGGAAAGAGATACACTCATTAGACTGAACCCTCTACCTGATTGAGAGAGGAACACGCAATAGACTGAACCCTCTACCTGATGGAAAGAGGAACACCCAATAGACTGAACCCTCTACCTGATGGAAAGAGGAACACTCAATAGACTGAAGCCTCTACCTGATGAAAAGAGGAAGACTCAGTAGACTGAACCCTCTACCTGATTGAGAGAGGAACACTTAATAGACTGAACCCTCTACCTGATGGAAAGAGGAACACTCAATAGACTGAACCCTCTATCTGATGAAAAGAGGAACACTCAATAGACTGACCCCTCTATCTGATGAAAAGAGGAACACTCATTAGACTGATACTTCTACCTGCTGAAAAGAGGGACACTCAGTAGACTGAACTCTCTATCAGATGAAAACAGGAACACTCATTAGACTGATACTTCTACCTGCTGAAAAGAGAAACACTCAATAGACTGAACCCTCTACCTGATGAAAAGCGGTACACTCAATAGACTGAACCCTCTATCAGATGAAAAGACGAGCACTTATTAGACTGAACCCTCTACCTGATTGAGAGAGGCACACGCAATAGACTGAACCCTCTACCTGATGAAAAGAGGAACACTCAGTAGACTGAACCCTCTACCTGATTGAGAGAGGGACACACAATAGACTGAACCCTCTACCTGATGAAAAGAGGAACACTCAGTAGACTGAACCCTCTACCTGATTGAGAGAGGTACACTCAATAGACTGAACTCTCTACCTGATGGAAAGGCAAACACTCATTAGACTGAACCCTCTCCATGATTGAGAGAAGGAACACGCAATAGACTGAACTCTCTACCTGATGGAAAGAGGAACATGCAATAGACTGAACCCTCTACCTTATGGAAAGAGAAACACTCAAATGACTGAACCCTCTACCTGATGGAAAGAGATACACTCATTAGACTGAACCCTCTACCTGATTGAGAGAGGAACACGCAATAGACTGAAGCCTCTACCTGATGAAAAGAGGAAGACTCAGTAGACTGAACCCTCTACCTGATTGAGAGAGGAACACTTAATAGACTGAACCCTCTACCTGATGGAAAGAGGAACACTCAATAGACTGAACCCTCTATCTGATGAAAAGAGGAACAATCATTAGACTGAACCCTCAACCCGATGGAAAGAGGAACACTCAGTAGACTGAACCCTCTACCTGATGAAAAGAGGAACACTCAGTAGACTGAACCCTCTACCTGATTGAGAGAGGTACACTCAATAGACTGAACCCTCTACCCGATGGAAAGAGGAACACTCAGTAGACTGAACCCTCTACCTGAGGTAAAGATGAACACTTATTAGACTGAACCCTCTACCTGATTGAGAGAGGTACACTCAATAGACTGAACCCTCTACCCGATGGAAAGACGAACACTCATTAGACTGAACCCTCTCCATGATTGAGAGAAGGAACACGCAATAGACTGAACCCTCTACCTGATGGAAAGAGGAACATGCAATAGACTGAACCCTCTACCTTATGGAAAGAGAAACACTCAAATGACTGAACCCTCTACCTGATGGAAAGAGATACACTCATTAGACTGAACCCTCTACCTGATTGAGAGAGGAACACGCAATAGATTGAACCCTCTACCCGATGGAAAGAGGAACACCCAATAGACTGAACCCTCTACCTGATGGAAAGAGGAACACTCAATAGACTGAAGCCTCTACCTGATGAAAAGAGGAAGACTCAGTAGACTGAACCCTTTACCTGATTGAGAGAGGAACACTCATTAGACTGAACCCTCTACCTGATTGAGAGAGGAACACTCAATAGACTGAACCCTCTACCTGATGGAAAGACGAACACTCATTAGACTGAACCCTCTACCTGATTGAGAGAGGAACACGCAATAGACTGAACCCTCTACCTGATGAAAAGAGGAACACTCATTAGACTGAACCCTCTACCTGATTGAGAGAGGTACACTCAATAGACTGAACCCTCTACCTGATGGAAAGACGAACACTCATTAGACTGAACCCTCTCCATGATTGAGAGAAGGAACACGCAATAGACTGAACCCTCTACCTGATGGAAAGAGGAACATGCAATAGACTGAACCCTCTACCTTATGGAAAGAGAAACACTCAAATGACTGAACCCTCTACCTGATGGAAAGAGATACACTCATTAGACTGAACCCTCTACCTGATTGAGAGAGGAACACGCAATAGACTGAACCCTCTACCTGATGGAAAGAGGAACACCCAATAGACTGAACCCTCTACCTGATGGAAAGAGGAACACTCAATAGACTGAAGCCTCTACCTGATGAAAAGAGGAAGACTCAGTAGACTGAACCCTCTACCTGATTGAGAGAGGAACACTTAATAGACTGAACCCTCTACCTGATGGAAAGAGGAACACTCAATAGACTGAACCCTCTATCTGATGAAAAGAGGAACAATCATTAGACTGAACCCTCAACCCGATGGAAAGAGGAAGACTCAGTAGACTGAACCCTTTACCTGATTGAGAGAGGAACACTTAATAGACTGAACCCTCTATCTGATGAAAAGAGGAACACTCATTAGACTGATACTTCCACCTGATGGAGAGAGGAACACTCAATAGACTGAACCCTCTACCTGATTGAGAGAGGAAAACGCAATAGACTGAACCCTCTACCTGATGAAAAGCGGTACACTCAATAGACTGAACCCTCTATCAGATGAAAAGACGAGCACTTATTAGACTGAACCCTCTACCTGATTGAGAGAGGCACACGCAATAGACTGAACCCTCTACCTGATGAAAAGAGGAACACTCAGTAGACTGAACCCTCTACCTGATTGAGAGAGGGACACGCAATAGACTGAACCCTCTACCTGATGAAAAGAGGAACACTCAGTAGACTGAACCCTCTACCTGATTGAGAGAGGTACACTCAATAGACTGAACTCTCTACCTGATGGAAAGGCAAACACTCATTAGACTGAACCCTCTCCATGATTGAGAGAAGGAACACGCAATAGACTGAACTCTCTACCTGATGGAAAGAGGAACATGCAATAGACTGAACCCTCTACCTTATGGAAAGAGAAACACTCAAATGACTGAACCCTCTACCTGATGGAAAGAGATACACTCATTAGACTGAACCCTCTACCTGATTGAGAGAGGAACACGCAATAGACTGAAGCCTCTACCTGATGAAAAGAGGAAGACTCAGTAGACTGAACCCTCTACCTGATTGAGAGAGGAACACTTAATAGACTGAACCCTCTACCTGATGGAAAGAGGAACACTCAATAGACTGAACCCTCTATCTGATGAAAAGAGGAACAATCATTAGACTGAACCCTCAACCCGATGGAAAGAGGAACACTCAGTAGACTGAACCCTCTACCTGATGAAAAGAGGAACACTCAGTAGACTGAACCCTCTACCTGATTGAGAGAGGTACACTCAATAGACTGAACCCTCTACCCGATGGAAAGAGGAACACTCAGTAGACTGAACCCTCTACCTGAGGTAAAGATGAACACTTATTAGACTGAACCCTCTACCTGATTGAGAGAGGTACACTCAATAGACTGAACCCTCTACCCGATGGAAAGACGAACACTCATTAGACTGAACCCTCTCCATGATTGAGAGAAGGAACACGCAATAGACTGAACCCTCTACCTGATGGAAAGAGGAACATGCAATAGACTGAACCCTCTACCTTATGGAAAGAGAAACACTCAAATGACTGAACCCTCTACCTGATGGAAAGAGATACACTCATTAGACTGAACCCTCTACCTGATTGAGAGAGGAACACGCAATAGATTGAACCCTCTACCCGATGGAAAGAGGAACACCCAATAGACTGAACCCTCTACCTGATGGAAAGAGGAACACTCAATAGACTGAAGCCTCTACCTGATGAAAAGAGGAACACTCAATAGACTGAACCCTCTACCTGATGGAAAGACGAACACTCATTAGACTGAACCCTCTACCTGATTGAGAGAGGAACACGCAATAGACTGAACCCTCTACCTGATGAAAAGAGGAACACTCATTAGACTGAACCCTCTACCTGATTGAGAGAGGTACACTCAATAGACTGAACCCTCTACCCGATGGAAAGACGAACACTCATTAGACTGAACCCTCTCCATGATTGAGAGAAGGAACACGCAATAGACTGAACCCTCTACCTGATGGAAAGAGGAACATGCAATAGACTGAACCCTCTACCTTATGGAAAGAGAAACACTCAAATGACTGAACCCTCTACCTGATGGAAAGAGATACACTCATTAGACTGAACCCTCTACCTGATTGAGAGAGGAACACGCAATAGACTGAACCCTCTACCTGATGGAAAGAGGAACACCCAATAGACTGAACCCTCTACCTGATGGAAAGAGGAACACTCAATAGACTGAAGCCTCTACCTGATGAAAAGAGGAAGACTCAGTAGACTGAACCCTCTACCTGATTGAGAGAGGAACACTTAATAGACTGAACCCTCTACCTGATGGAAAGAGGAACACTCAATAGACTGAACCCTCTATCTGATGAAAAGAGGAACAATCATTAGACTGAACCCTCAACCCGATGGAAAGAGGAAGACTCAGTAGACTGAACCCTTTACCTGATTGAGAGAGGAACACTTAATAGACTGAACCCTCTATCTGATGAAAAGAGGAACACTCATTAGACTGATACTTCCACCTGATGGAGAGAGGAACACTCAATAGACTGAACCCTCTACCTGATTGAGAGAGGAACACGCAATAGATTGAACCCTCTACCCGATGGAAAGAGGAACACTCAATAGACTGAACCCTCTATCTGATGAAAAGAGGAACAATCATTAGACTGAACCCTCAACCCGATGGAAAGAGGAAGACTCAGTAGACTAAACCCTTTACCTGATTGAGAGAGGAACACTCATTAGACTGAACCCTCTACCTGATTGAGAGAGGCACACTCAATAGACTGAACCCTCTACCTGATGGAAAGACGAACACTCATTAGACTGAACCCTCTACCTGATTGAGAGAGGAATACGCAATAGACTGAACCCTCTTTCTGATGAAAAGAGGAACACTCATTAGACTGAACCCTCTACCTGATGGAAAGAGGGACACTCATTAGACTGAACCCTCTACCCGATGAAAAGAGGATCACTCAATAGACTGAACCCTCTATCTGATGAAAAGAGGAACACTCATTAGACTGATACTTCTACCTGCTGAAAAGAGGGACACTCAGTAGACTGAACCCTCTATCAGATGAAAACAGGAACACTCATTAGACTGATACTTCTACCTGCTGAAAAGAGAAACACTCAATAGACTGAACCCTCTACCTGATGAAAAGAGGAACACTCAGTAGACTGAACCCTCTACCTGATTGAGAGAGGTACACTCAATAGACTGAACCCTCTACCTGATGGAAAGACAAACACTCATTAGACTGAACCCTCTCCATGATTGAGAGAAGGAACACGCAATAGACTGAACTCTCTACCTGATGGAAAGAGGAACATGCAATAGACTGAACCCTCTACCTTATGGAAAGAGAAACACTCAAATGACTGAACCCTCTACCTGATGGAAAGAGATACACTCATTAGACTGAACCCTCTACCTGATTGAGAGAGGAACACGCAATAGATTGAACCCTCTACCCGATGGAAAGAGGAACACCCAATAGACTGAACCCTCTACCTGATGGAAAGAGGAACACTCAATAGACTGAAGCCTCTACCTGATGAAAAGAGGAAGACTCAGTAGACTGAACCCTTTACCTGATTGAGAGAGGAACACTCATTAGACTGAACCCTCTACCTGATTGAAAGAGGAACACTCAATAGACTGAACCCTCTACCTGATGGAAAGACGAACACTCATTAGACTGAACCCTCTACCTGATTGAGAGAGGAACACGCAATAGACTGAACCCTCTATCTGATGAAAAGAGGAACACTCATTAGACTGAACCCTCTACCTGATGGAAAGAGGGACACTCATTAGACTGAACCCTCTACCCGATGAAAAGAGGAACACTCAATAGACTGACCCCTCTATCTGATGAAAAGAGGAACACTCATTAGACTGATACTTCTACCTGCTGAAAAGAGGGACACGCAATAGACTGAACCCTCTACCTGATGAAAAGAGGAACACTCAGTAGACTGAACCCTCTACCTGATTGAGAGAGGGACACGCAATAGACTGAACCCTCTACCTGATGAAAAGAGGAACACTCAGTAGACTGAACCCTCTACCTGATTGAGAGAGGTACACTCAATAGACTGAACTCTCTACCTGATGGAAAGGCAAACACTCATTAGACTGAACCCTCTCCATGATTGAGAGAAGGAACACGCAATAGACTGAACTCTCTACCTGATGGAAAGAGGAACATGCAATAGACTGAACCCTCTACCTTATGGAAAGAGAAACACTCAAATGACTGAACCCTCTACCTGATGGAAAGAGATACACTCATTAGACTGAACCCTCTACCTGATTGAGAGAGGAACACGCAATAGACTGAAGCCTCTACCTGATGAAAAGAGGAAGACTCAGTAGACTGAACCCTCTACCTGATTGAGAGAGGAACACTTAATAGACTGAACCCTCTACCTGATGGAAAGAGGAACACTCAATAGACTGAACCCTCTATCTGATGAAAAGAGGAACAATCATTAGACTGAACCCTCAACCCGATGGAAAGAGGAACACTCAGTAGACTGAACCCTCTACCTGATGAAAAGAGGAACACTCAGTAGACTGAACCCTCTACCTGATTGAGAGAGGTACACTCAATAGACTGAACCCTCTACCCGATGGAAAGAGGAACACTCAGTAGACTGAACCCTCTACCTGAGGTAAAGATGAACACTTATTAGACTGAACCCTCTACCTGATTGAGAGAGGTACACTCAATAGACTGAACCCTCTACCCGATGGAAAGACGAACACTCATTAGACTGAACCCTCTCCATGATTGAGAGAAGGAACACGCAATAGACTGAACCCTCTACCTGATGGAAAGAGGAACATGCAATAGACTGAACCCTCTACCTTATGGAAAGAGAAACACTCAAATGACTGAACCCTCTACCTGATGGAAAGAGATACACTCATTAGACTGAACCCTCTACCTGATTGAGAGAGGAACACGCAATAGATTGAACCCTCTACCCGATGGAAAGAGGAACACCCAATAGACTGAACCCTCTACCTGATGGAAAGAGGAACACTCAATAGACTGAAGCCTCTACCTGATGAAAAGAGGAACACTCAATAGACTGAACCCTCTACCTGATGGAAAGACGAACACTCATTAGACTGAACCCTCTACCTGATTGAGAGAGGAACACGCAATAGACTGAACCCTCTACCTGATGAAAAGAGGAACACTCATTAGACTGAACCCTCTACCTGATTGAGAGAGGTACACTCAATAGACTGAACCCTCTACCCGATGGAAAGACGAACACTCATTAGACTGAACCCTCTCCATGATTGAGAGAAGGAACACGCAATAGACTGAACCCTCTACCTGATGGAAAGAGGAACATGCAATAGACTGAACCCTCTACCTTATGGAAAGAGAAACACTCAAATGACTGAACCCTCTACCTGATGGAAAGAGATACACTCATTAGACTGAACCCTCTACCTGATTGAGAGAGGAACACGCAATAGACTGAACCCTCTACCTGATGGAAAGAGGAACACCCAATAGACTGAACCCTCTACCTGATGGAAAGAGGAACACTCAATAGACTGAAGCCTCTACCTGATGAAAAGAGGAAGACTCAGTAGACTGAACCCTCTACCTGATTGAGAGAGGAACACTTAATAGACTGAACCCTCTACCTGATGGAAAGAGGAACACTCAATAGACTGAACCCTCTATCTGATGAAAAGAGGAACAATCATTAGACTGAACCCTCAACCCGATGGAAAGAGGAAGACTCAGTAGACTGAACCCTTTACCTGATTGAGAGAGGAACACTTAATAGACTGAACCCTCTATCTGATGAAAAGAGGAACACTCATTAGACTGATACTTCCACCTGATGGAGAGAGGAACACTCAATAGACTGAACCCTCTACCTGATTGAGAGAGGAACACGCAATAGATTGAACCCTCTACCCGATGGAAAGAGGAACACTCAATAGACTGAACCCTCTATCTGATGAAAAGAGGAACAATCATTAGACTGAACCCTCAACCCGATGGAAAGAGGAAGACTCAGTAGACTAAACCCTTTACCTGATTGAGAGAGGAACACTCATTAGACTGAACCCTCTACCTGATTGAGAGAGGCACACTCAATAGACTGAACCCTCTACCTGATGGAAAGACGAACACTCATTAGACTGAACCCTCTACCTGATTGAGAGAGGAATACGCAATAGACTGAACCCTCTTTCTGATGAAAAGAGGAACACTCATTAGACTGAACCCTCTACCTGATGGAAAGAGGGACACTCATTAGACTGAACCCTCTACCCGATGAAAAGAGGATCACTCAATAGACTGAACCCTCTATCTGATGAAAAGAGGAACACTCATTAGACTGATACTTCTACCTGCTGAAAAGAGGGACACTCAGTAGACTGAACCCTCTATCAGATGAAAACAGGAACACTCATTAGACTGATACTTCTACCTGCTGAAAAGAGAAACACTCAATAGACTGAACCCTCTACCTGATGAAAAGAGGAACACTCAGTAGACTGAACCCTCTACCTGATTGAGAGAGGTACACTCAATAGACTGAACCCTCTACCTGATGGAAAGACAAACACTCATTAGACTGAACCCTCTCCATGATTGAGAGAAGGAACACGCAATAGACTGAACTCTCTACCTGATGGAAAGAGGAACATGCAATAGACTGAACCCTCTACCTTATGGAAAGAGAAACACTCAAATGACTGAACCCTCTACCTGATGGAAAGAGATACACTCATTAGACTGAACCCTCTACCTGATTGAGAGAGGAACACGCAATAGATTGAACCCTCTACCCGATGGAAAGAGGAACACCCAATAGACTGAACCCTCTACCTGATGGAAAGAGGAACACTCAATAGACTGAAGCCTCTACCTGATGAAAAGAGGAAGACTCAGTAGACTGAACCCTTTACCTGATTGAGAGAGGAACACTCATTAGACTGAACCCTCTACCTGATTGAGAGAGGAACACTCAATAGACTGAACCCTCTACCTGATGGAAAGACGAACACTCATTAGACTGAACCCTCTACCTGATTGAGAGAGGAACACGCAATAGACTGAACCCTCTATCTGATGAAAAGAGGAACACTCATTAGACTGAACCCTCTACCTGATGGAAAGAGGGACACTCATTAGACTGAACCCTCTACCCGATGAAAAGAGGAACACTCAATAGACTGACCCCTCTATCTGATGAAAAGAGGAACACTCATTAGACTGATACTTCTACCTGCTGAAAAGAGGGACACGCAATAGACTGAACCCTCTACCTGATGAAAAGAGGAACACTCAGTAGACTGAACCCTCTACCTGATTGAGAGAGGGACACGCAATAGACTGAACCCTCTACCTGATGAAAAGAGGAACACTCAGTAGACTGAACCCTCTACCTGATTGAGAGAGGTACACTCAATAGACTGAACTCTCTACCTGATGGAAAGGCAAACACTCATTAGACTGAACCCTCTCCATGATTGAGAGAAGGAACACGCAATAGACTGAACTCTCTACCTGATGGAAAGAGGAACATGCAATAGACTGAACCCTCTACCTTATGGAAAGAGAAACACTCAAATGACTGAACCCTCTACCTGATGGAAAGAGATACACTCATTAGACTGAACCCTCTACCTGATTGAGAGAGGAACACGCAATAGACTGAAGCCTCTACCTGATGAAAAGAGGAAGACTCAGTAGACTGAACCCTCTACCTGATTGAGAGAGGAACACTTAATAGACTGAACCCTCTACCTGATGGAAAGAGGAACACTCAATAGACTGAACCCTCTATCTGATGAAAAGAGGAACAATCATTAGACTGAACCCTCAACCCGATGGAAAGAGGAACACTCAGTAGACTGAACCCTCTACCTGATGAAAAGAGGAACACTCAGTAGACTGAACCCTCTACCTGATTGAGAGAGGTACACTCAATAGACTGAACCCTCTACCCGATGGAAAGAGGAACACTCAGTAGACTGAACCCTCTACCTGAGGTAAAGATGAACACTTATTAGACTGAACCCTCTACCTGATTGAGAGAGGTACACTCAATAGACTGAACCCTCTACCCGATGGAAAGACGAACACTCATTAGACTGAACCCTCTCCATGATTGAGAGAAGGAACACGCAATAGACTGAACCCTCTACCTGATGGAAAGAGGAACATGCAATAGACTGAACCCTCTACCTTATGGAAAGAGAAACACTCAAATGACTGAACCCTCTACCTGATGGAAAGAGATACACTCATTAGACTGAACCCTCTACCTGATTGAGAGAGGAACACGCAATAGATTGAACCCTCTACCCGATGGAAAGAGGAACACCCAATAGACTGAACCCTCTACCTGATGGAAAGAGGAACACTCAATAGACTGAAGCCTCTACCTGATGAAAAGAGGAAGACTCAGTAGACTGAACCCTTTACCTGATTGAGAGAGGAACACTCATTAGACTGAACCCTCTACCTGATTGAGAGAGGAACACTCAATAGACTGAACCCTCTACCTGATGGAAAGACGAACACTCATTAGACTGAACCCTCTACCTGATTGAGAGAGGAACACGCAATAGACTGAAACCTCTATCTGATGAAAAGAGGAACACTCATTAGACTGAACCCTCTACCTGATTGAGAGAGGTACACTCAATAGACTGAACCCTCTACCCGATGGAAAGACGAACACTCATTAGACTGAACCCTCTCCATGATTGAGAGAAGGAACACGCAATAGACTGAACCCTCTACCTGATGGAAAGAGGAACATGCAATAGACTGAACCCTCTACCTTATGGAAAGAGAAACACTCAAATGACTGAACCCTCTACCTGATGGAAAGAGATACACTCATTAGACTGAACCCTCTACCTGATTGAGAGAGGAACACGCAATAGACTGAACCCTCTACCTGATGGAAAGAGGAACACCCAATAGACTGAACCCTCTACCTGATGGAAAGAGGAACACTCAATAGACTGAAGCCTCTACCTGATGAAAAGAGGAAGACTCAGTAGACTGAACCCTCTACCTGATTGAGAGAGGAACACTTAATAGACTGAACCCTCTACCTGATGGAAAGAGGAACACTCAATAGACTGAACCCTCTATCTGATGAAAAGAGGAACAATCATTAGACTGAACCCTCAACCCGATGGAAAGAGGAAGACTCAGTAGACTGAACCCTTTACCTGATTGAGAGAGGAACACTTAATAGACTGAACCCTCTATCTGATGAAAAGAGGAACACTCATTAGACTGATACTTCCACCTGATGGAGAGAGGAACACTCAATAGACTGAACCCTCTACCTGATTGAGAGAGGAAAACGCAATAGACTGAACCCTCTACCTGATGAAAAGAGGAACACTCAATAGACTGAACCCTCTATCTGATGAAAAGAGGAACAATCATTAGACTGAACCCTCAACCCGATGGAAAGAGGAAGACTCAGTAGACTAAACCCTTTACCTGATTGAGAGAGGAACACTCATTAGACTGAACCCTCTACCTGATTGAGAGAGGCACACTCAATAGACTGAACCCTCTACCTGATGGAAAGACGAACACTCATTAGACTGAACCCTCTACCTGATTGAGAGAGGAATACGCAATAGACTGAACCCTCTTTCTGATGAAAAGAGGAACACTCATTAGACTGAACCCTCTACCTGATGGAAAGAGGGACACTCATTAGACTGAACCCTCTACCCGATGAAAAGAGGATCACTCAATAGACTGAACCCTCTATCTGATGAAAAGAGGAACACTCATTAGACTGATACTTCTACCTGCTGAAAAGAGGGACACTCAGTAGACTGAACCCTCTATCAGATGAAAACAGGAACACTCATTAGACTGATACTTCTACCTGCTGAAAAGAGAAACACTCAATAGACTGAACCCTCTACCTGATGAAAAGAGGAACACTCAGTAGACTGAACCCTCTACCTGATTGAGAGAGGTACACTCAATAGACTGAACCCTCTACCTGATGGAAAGACAAACACTCATTAGACTGAACCCTCTCCATGATTGAGAGAAGGAACACGCAATAGACTCAACTCTCTACCTGATGGAAAGAGGAACATGCAATAGACTGAACCCTCTACCTTATGGAAAGAGAAACACTCAAATGACTGAACCCTCTACCTGATGGAAAGAGATACACTCATTAGACTGAACCCTCTACCTGATTGAGAGAGGAACACGCAATAGATTGAACCCTCTACCCGATGGAAAGAGGAACACCCAATAGACTGAACCCTCTACCTGATGGAAAGAGGAACACTCAATAGACTGAAGCCTCTACCTGATGAAAAGAGGAAGACTCAGTAGACTGAACCCTTTACCTGATTGAGAGAGGAACACTCATTAGACTGAACCCTCTACCTGATTGAGAGAGGAACACTCAATAGACTGAACCCTCTACCTGATGGAAAGACGAACACTCATTAGACTGAACCCTCTACCTGATTGAGAGAGGAACACGCAATAGACTGAACCCTCTATCTGATGAAAAGAGGAACACTCATTAGACTGAACCCTCTACCTGATGGAAAGAGGGACACTCATTAGACTGAACCCTCTACCCGATGAAAAGAGGAACACTCAATAGACTGACCCCTCTATCTGATGAAAAGAGGAACACTCATTAGACTGATACTTCTACCTGCTGAAAAGAGGGACACTCATTAGACTGAACCCTCTACCTGATTGAGAGAGGAACACGCAATAGACTGAACCCTCTATCTGATGAAAAGAGGTACACTCATTAGACTGAACCCTCTACCTGATTGAGAGAGGTACACTCAATAGACTGAACCCTCTACCCGATGGAAAGACGAACACTCATTAGACTGAACCCTCTCCATGATTGAGAGAAGGAACACGCAATAGACTGAACCCTCTACCTGATGGAAAGAGGAACATGCAATAGACTGAACCCTCTACCTTATGGAAAGAGAAACACTCAAATGACTGAACCCTCTACCTGATGGAAAGAGATACACTCATTAGACTGAACCCTCTACCTGATTGAGAGAGGAACACGCAATAGACTGAACCCTCTACCTGATGGAAAGAGGAACACCCAATAGACTGAACCCTCTACCTGATGGAAAGAGGAACACTCAATAGACTGAAGCCTCTACCTGATGAAAAGAGGAATACTCAGTAGACTGAACCCTCTACCTGATTGAGAGAGGAACACTTAATAGACTGAACCCTCTACCTGATGGAAAGAGGAACACTCAATAGACTGAACCCTCTATCTGATGAAAAGAGGAACAATCATTAGACTGAACCCTCAACCCGATGGAAAGAGGAAGACTCAGTAGACTGAACCCTTTACCTGATTGAGAGAGGAACACTTAATAGACTGAACCCTCTATCTGATGAAAAGAGGAACACTCATTAGACTGATACTTCCACCTGATGGAGAGAGGAACACTCAATAGACTGAACCCTCTACCTGATTGAGAGAGGAAAACGCAATAGACTGAACCCTCTACCTGATGAAAAGAGGAACACTCAATAGACTGAACCCTCTATCTGATGAAAAGAGGCACAATCATTAGACTGAACCCTCAACCCGATGGAAAGAGGAAGACTCAGTAGACTAAACCCTTTACCTGATTGAGAGAGGAACACTCATTAGACTGAACCCTCTACCTGATTGAGAGAGGCACACTCAATAGACTGAACCCTCTACCTGATGGAAAGACGAACACTCATTAGACTGAACCCTCTACCTGATTGAGAGAGGAATACGCAATAGACTGAACCCTCTTTCTGATGAAAAGAGGAACACTCATTAGACTGAACCCTCTACCTGATGGAAAGAGGGACACTCATTAGACTGAACCCTCTACCCGATGAAAAGAGGATCACTCAATAGACTGAACCCTCTATCTGATGAAAAGAGGAACACTCATTAGACTGATACTTCTACCTGCTGAAAAGAGGGACACTCAGTAGACTGAACCCTCTATCAGATGAAAACAGGAACACTCATTAGACTGATACTTCTACCTGCTGAAAAGAGAAACACTCAATAGACTGAACCCTCTACCTGATGAAAAGAGGAACACTCAGTAGACTGAACCCTCTACCTGATTGAGAGAGGTACACTCAATAGACTGAACCCTCTACCTGATGGAAAGACAAACACTCATTAGACTGAACCCTCTCCATGATTGAGAGAAGGAACACGCAATAGACTGAACTCTCTACCTGATGGAAAGAGGAACATGCAATAGACTGAACCCTCTACCTTATGGAAAGAGAAACACTCAAATGACTGAACCCTCTACCTGATGGAAAGAGATACACTCATTAGACTGAACCCTCTACCTGATTGAGAGAGGAACACGCAATAGACTGAACCCTCTACCTGATGGAAAGAGGAACACCCAATAGACTGAACCCTCTACCTGATGGAAAGAGGAACACTCAATAGACTGAAGCCTCTACCTGATGAAAAGAGGAAGACTCAGTAGACTGAACCCTCTACCTGATTGAGAGAGGAACACTTAATAGACTGAACCCTCTACCTGATGGAAAGAGGAACACTCAATAGACTGAACCCTCTATCTGATGAAAAGAGGAACAATCATTAGACTGAACCCTCAACCCGATGGAAAGAGGAAGACTCAGTAGACTGAACCCTTTACCTGATTGAGAGAGGAACACTTAATAGACTGAACCCTCTATCTGATGAAAAGAGGAACACTCATTAGACTGATACTTCCACCTGATGGAGAGAGGAACACTCAATAGACTGAACCCTCTACCTGATTGAGAGAGGAAAACGCAATAGACTGAACCCTCTACCTGATGAAAAGAGGAACACTCAATAGACTGAACCCTCTATCTGATGAAAAGAGGAACAATCATTAGACTGAACCCTCAACCCGATGGAAAGAGGAAGACTCAGTAGACTAAACCCTTTACCTGATTGAGAGAGGAACACTCATTAGACTGAACCCTCTACCTGATTGAGAGAGGCACACTCAATAGACTGAACCCTCTACCTGATGGAAAGACGAACACTCATTAGACTGAACCCTCTACCTGATTGAGAGAGGAATACGCAATAGACTGAACCCTCTTTCTGATGAAAAGAGGAACACTCATTAGACTGAACCCTCTACCTGATGGAAAGAGGGACACTCATTAGACTGAACCCTCTACCCGATGAAAAGAGGATCACTCAATAGACTGAACCCTCTATCTGATGAAAAGAGGAACACTCATTAGACTGATACTTCTACCTGCTGAAAAGAGGGACACTCAGTAGACTGAACCCTCTATCAGATGAAAACAGGAACACTCATTAGACTGATACTTCTACCTGCTGAAAAGAGAAACACTCAATAGACTGAACCCTCTACCTGATGAAAAGAGGAACACTCAGTAGACTGAACCCTCTACCTGATTGAGAGAGGTACACTCAATAGACTGAACCCTCTACCTGATGGAAAGACAAACACTCATTAGACTGAACCCTCTCCATGATTGAGAGAAGGAACACGCAATAGACTGAACTCTCTACCTGATGGAAAGAGGAACATGCAATAGACTGAACCCTCTACCTTATGGAAAGAGAAACACTCAAATGACTGAACCCTCTACCTGATGGAAAGAGATACACTCATTAGACTGAACCCTCTACCTGATTGAGAGAGGAACACGCAATAGATTGAACCCTCTACCCGATGGAAAGAGGAACACCCAATAGACTGAACCCTCTACCTGATGGAAAGAGGAACACTCAATAGACTGAAGCCTCTACCTGATGAAAAGAGGAAGACTCAGTAGACTGAACCCTTTACCTGATTGAGAGAGGAACACTCATTAGACTGAACCCTCTACCTGATTGAGAGAGGAACACTCAATAGACTGAACCCTCTACCTGATGGAAAGACGAACACTCATTAGACTGAACCCTCTACCTGATTGAGAGAGGAACACGCAATAGACTGAACCCTCTATCTGATGAAAAGAGGAACACTCATTAGACTGAACCCTCTACCTGATGGAAAGAGGGACACTCATTAGACTGAACCCTCTACCCGATGAAAAGAGGAACACTCAATAGACTGACCCCTCTATCTGATGAAAAGAGGAACACTCATTAGACTGATACTTCTACCTGCTGAAAAGAGGGACACTCAGTAGACTGAACTCTCTATCAGATGAAAACAGGAACACTCATTAGACTGATACTTCTACCTGCTGAAAAGAGAAACACTCAATAGACTGAACCCTCTACCTGATGAAAAGCGGTACACTCAATAGACTGAACCCTCTATCAGATGAAAAGACGAGCACTTATTAGACTGAACCCTCTACCTGATTGAGAGAGGAACACGCAATAGACTGAACCCTCTACCTGATGAAAAGAGGAACACTCAGTAGACTGAACCCTCTACCTGATTGAGAGAGGGACACGCAATAGACTGAACCCTCTACCTGATGAAAAGAGGAACACTCAGTAGACTGAACCCTCTCCATGATTGAGAGAAGGAACACGCAATAGACTGAACTCTCTACCTGATGGAAAGAGGAACATGCAATAGACTGAACCCTCTACCTTATGGAAAGAGAAACACTCAAATGACTGAACCCTCTACCTGATGGAAAGAGATACACTCATTAGACTGAACCCTCTACCTGATTGAGAGAGGAACACGCAATAGACTGAACCCTCTACCTGATGGAAAGAGGAACACCCAATAGACTGAACCCTCTACCTGATGGAAAGAGGAACACTCAATAGACTGAAGCCTCTACCTGATGAAAAGAGGAAGACTCAGTAGACTGAACCCTCTACCTGATTGAGAGAGGAACACTTAATAGACTGAACCCTCTACCTGATGGAAAGAGGAACACTCAATAGACTGAACCCTCTATCTGATGAAAAGAGGAACAATCATTAGACTGAACCCTCAACCCGATGGAAAGAGGAACACTCAGTAGACTGAACCCTCTACCTGATGAAAAGAGGAACACTCAGTAGACTGAACCCTCTACCTGATTGAGAGAGGTACACTCAATAGACTGAACCCTCTACCCGATGGAAAGAGGAACACTCAGTAGACTGAACCCTCTACCTGAGGTAAAGATGAACACTTATTAGACTGAACCCTCTACCTGATTGAGAGAGGTACACTCAATAGACTGAACCCTCTACCCGATGGAAAGACGAACACTCATTAGACTGAACCCTCTCCATGATTGAGAGAAGGAACACGCAATAGACTGAACCCTCTACCTGATGGAAAGAGGAACATGCAATAGACTGAAACCTCTACCTTATGGAAAGAGAAACACTCAAATGACTGAACCCTCTACCTGATGGAAAGAGATACACTCATTTGACTGAACCCTCTACCTGATTGAGAGAGGAACACGCAATATACTGAACCCTCTACCTGATGGAAAGAGGAACACTCAATAGACTGAACCCTCTACCTGATGGAAAGAGGAACACTCAATAGACTGAAACCTCTATCTGATGAAAAGAGGAACAATCATTAGACTGAACCCTCTATCTGATGAAAAGAGGAACACTCATTAGACTGAACCCTCTACCTGATGGAAAGAGGGACACTCATTAGACTGAACCCTCTACCCGATGAAAAGAGGAACACTCAATAGACTGACCCCTCTATCTGATGAAAAGAGGAACACTCATTAGACTGATACTTCTACCTGCTGAAAAGAGGGACACTCAGTAGACTGAACTCTCTATCAGATGAAAACAGGAACACTCATTAGACTGATACTTCTACCTGCTGAAAAGAGAAACACTCAATAGACTGAACCCTCTACCTGATGAAAAGCGGTACACTCAATAGACTGAACCCTCTATCAGATGAAAAGACGAGCACTTATTAGACTGAACCCTCTACCTGATTGAGAGAGGAACACGCAATAGACTGAACCCTCTACCTGATGAAAAGAGGAACACTCAGTAGACTGAACCCTCTACCTGATTGAGAGAGGGACACGCAATAGACTGAACCCTCTACCTGATGAAAAGAGGAACACTCAGTAGACTGAACCCTCTCCATGATTGAGAGAAGGAACACGCAATAGACTGAACTCTCTACCTGATGGAAAGAGGAACATGCAATAGACTGAACCCTCTACCTTATGGAAAGAGAAACACTCAAATGACTGAACCCTCTACCTGATGGAAAGAGATACACTCATTAGACTGAACCCTCTACCTGATTGAGAGAGGAACACGCAATAGACTGAACCCTCTACCTGATGGAAAGAGGAACACCCAATAGACTGAACCCTCTACCTGATGGAAAGAGGAACACTCAATAGACTGAAGCCTCTACCTGATGAAAAGAGGAAGACTCAGTAGACTGAACCCTCTACCTGATTGAGAGAGGAACACTTAATAGACTGAACCCTCTACCTGATGGAAAGAGGAACACTCAATAGACTGAACCCTCTATCTGATGAAAAGAGGAACAATCATTAGACTGAACCCTCAACCCGATGGAAAGAGGAACACTCAGTAGACTGAACCCTCTACCTGATGAAAAGAGGAACACTCAGTAGACTGAACCCTCTACCTGATTGAGAGAGGTACACTCAATAGACTGAACCCTCTACCCGATGGAAAGAGGAACACTCAGTAGACTGAACCCTCTACCTGAGGTAAAGATGAACACTTATTAGACTGAACCCTCTACCTGATTGAGAGAGGTACACTCAATAGACTGAACCCTCTACCCGATGGAAAGACGAACACTCATTAGACTGAACCCTCTCCATGATTGAGAGAAGGAACACGCAATAGACTGAACCCTCTACCTGATGGAAAGAGGAACATGCAATAGACTGAAACC
>NC_034185.2:57799674-57819674 GCF_002021735.2 Oncorhynchus kisutch
GGTTTATGTTATTGTATTTCGTATTGGGGTTTGTAGTATTTGGGATCGCGGCTGATTAGGGGTGTTGTATAGGCTTGGCTGCCTGAGGCGGTTCTCAATCAGCAGTCAGGTGATTCTCGTTGCCTCTGATTGGGAACCGTATTTAGGTAGCCTGAGTTTCGCTTTGTCTTTCGTGGGTGATTGTTCCTGTCTCTGTGTTGTGTCACCAGATAGGCTGTATTAGGTTTCACGTTCCATTTGTTGTTTTTGTATTTATTAAGTTATTTCATGTATCGTAATTTTTTCTTCATTAAAGAACATGAGTAACCACCACGCTGCATTTCGGTCCGACTCTCTTTCTACAAACGAAGAACGCCGTTACATTGTCAGGAATATTAACGGCATTGTGAACACGTTCCACGCCCGGTGTGTCCCGAAGCTTAGCGCAGCCAAACCCTGGGCCATTAGAGCAGGTGTGAGAGTCACACCGTGCTTCTGTGTGATGGAAGGTAGGTAACGGAGAGAGGAGATGAATGAAAGAGTTCCAAATGAGGCTTTCCCATTACCAGCCATACTGAGATGGAATGATAGAATAGCCAATTACTTCAAACTTACTTAATACTTACTTCACACTTTATTAGACACCTCTACTGCAAAACACGAAGAACACAGCAAACCACCTGAGTTCACTCACTGGCACCATGCACTACTACAACAAGAAAAGCACAGAAAAGCACAAAAAACTTGTGGCACTATCCAACTACATATGCTTATGATAATGACAAACAGAAAGCAGCGAGACTCATCACAAGACGAATACAGCTGACACTCATACGTACAGCCACACAGAGAGAGGAGAAGGATTGTTCTAGTCATAGCATGTGTTGCTGCATCTGTTTCTCATTGTGCTCACAGTTCACACTGGGATTCAGTCTATGATGATGACTACAAGCCCCCTAACTGGCAGCCCCACACACACACACACACACACACACACACACACACACACACACACACACACACACACACGAGGTGTGAGGCTAGCGGTGCCTGGAAGAGGGATGGGGAGTGAGTGCAAGCAGAGTCCTGTCTGTCATCAGGTCATGTTTCTCATTAGGGTGACCTACAGCAGGGCTGTGTTCAGTAGGGGAGTGGAGGGGGGGGGGGCAGTTTGAAGAGGAGGTAGGCTTTTACCTGAACGTGTCCAGATTAGGTACTGTTCACTTTTGAAACGGGGAGATTTGGGATACACAGACTTTAAAGAAATGTTGGGGGGGAGGGCAGTTTGAAGAGGTGGTAGGCTTTTACCTGAACGTGTCCAGATTAGGTACTGTTCACTTTTGAAACGGGGAGATTTGGGATACACAGACTTTAAAGAAATGTTTTGCAACTGTGTGCCCCACTGTCCACGATACAGAGGCGAAAGCAATGCTATATCCCCATGATGCAGAGGAAGAGGAGGAGGAGGAAGAGGGGGGAGGAAGAGGAGAAGGAGGAGGAGGAATAGGGGGAGGAGGAGGAGGTGGAGGAGGAGGAGGAGGAGGAAGATGAAGAGGAGGAGGAGGAGGGGGGAGAAGGAGGAGGAGAAGGAAGAGGAGGAGGAGGAGGAGGAGGGGGGAGGAGGAGGAGGAGGAGGAGGAGGAGGAGGAGGAGGAGGAGGAGGAGGAGGAGGAGGAGGAGGAAGAGGAGGAGGAGGAGGAGGAGGAGGTGGAGGAGGAGGAGGAGGAGGAGGACCATATCCGTAACCTGATGGGATGTTCTATTCCTACCTCCGTCCATCTGCGGATCACATGCTGAATGAGACAAAGCGGACGAGAATTTCCCAACTGACCCTGCTTTCTCATGGGTCAATATTTTGGTTATGAATGAATGTTGAACTTAAATCAAATGAATCTTTCCCATTTCATGTAAACAGAAAAACACAAGCAATACGAACTGCATTAGACTGGGGTTTTCTTGACTATGGTATTCCCAAGTTGTTCCCGCTTATGGTTTCAACAGCTTTATTTTTTACATTTGATTTGATTGAACCTTTATTTAACCAGGAAGGGCTCATTGAGATTAGAATTATATTTTTCAAGAAAGTCTTGGCCAAGATAGGCTGCACCAAGTCATAAAACAATTACAGACAGACAACATGAAAAACTATAGGTAATCTAGTAAAAAAAACATAGAATTCACAAGAGTATATACTAAGATGTTAGGGTGGGAGGCATCACAACAACAAAATAACAAGATAGTTGAACATGGCTGTTTGTATGTGTAGATCCATGTCCCTTGCCCCACATTGTTAACTTATAGCTGTGGTCTGTCTTCCCCTCCCTCCCTTGTGATTCTCTCTCTACTGCCTCTCTACACGTAGCCCCGGCATCCCACGGCTGCATCCCACATGTTTTCACGCTGTTCAACGATGCGGCTGGAGGTCATTCTGCTGTTCTCAGACCTGCTGTGGTGCTTCTTCTTCTTCTTCTTCTACAACACGCCAACCCCCCCCCCCCCCCCACTGTAAGCCACGGCTAAACTTTTTTTCGGTGGGGTAACACAAAGTAATGCTGCGAGGACAGCTTCAGAATGCAGGGAAGGATAGACGGGGGGTAATTCTTCAGGTCAAATCTGGCAGGCAGGGGCTCTTGCTCGGGTCATAGCAACACAGAGTCATTTCCATAATTGCCCCACAGTCAAATCAGGCTGGATTCCTCTGGATCGCTCTAGATTCGTGTAGATAAGCAGCCTATTGGGCTCTGGTCAGTGCCGGCCTGTCTGCCGGACCCCCAAAGATGAACAGGTGTGGTACTGGAAGTGATTTCCAGCTCCTCTGTGTGTTTCCACAGTTTTTTTGTAGTAATTGCCACAGGACATTCCCCTTGCCTTTCGGATTGCTATCGTGTAATCTCTCTGAAGAGAGAGGCGAATGAAAGAGGATTTGTCCTGGGTTTGGCTTTGTCTTATCAGTGGTCTTCAGAGGAACAGCAATACCTTTAATTACAGATGTAGGGTTGTGGGGGGCTGTTTTGTTAGACTTTAGTGCAGCTTTTGACATTATCGATCATAGTTTGCTGCTGGAAAAACGTATGTTTTATGGTGTAACAGTTTAGCTTCCGTCCCTCTCCATGCCCCTACCTGGGCTCGAACCAGAGACCCTCTGCACACATCAACAACTGCCTCCCACGAAGCATCGTTACCCATCGCTCCTCAAAAGCTGCGGCCCATGCAGAGCAAGGGGAACAACAACTTCAAGGTCTCAGAGTGATGTCACCGATTGAAATGCTATTAGCACGCACCTCGCTAACTAGCCAGCCATTTCACATCGGTTACAATGGCTTTACACCCCCTGCTATTTTGTGTATAAAGAGTTACCTGTCTAAAAGGACACAGAGGGTGTTCTTTAATGGAAGCCTCTCCAACATAATCCAGGTAGAATCAGGAATTCCCCAGGGCAGCTTTCTAGGCCTATTTACTTTAAAAAATCTTTACTAATGATATGCCACTGGCTTTGGGTAAAGCAGGTGTGTCTATGTATGCGGATGACTCAACACTATACATCAGCTACCACAGCGACTGAAATGACTGCAACAAAGAGTTGCAGTTAGTTTCAGAGTGGGTGGCAAGGAATAAATTAGTCATTGACAGAGTTGTGTGTATAGGTGGCAGGGAAGTCAGGCGCAGGAGAATCAAACTGAGTGAAATGGAGTTATTTAATAACAATGAACGAAACATACTCCAAACACTAAATGTAACAAAATAACAAAAATGGGTACGAGGACCCGTCGCTCACCAATTCAAAATATATACAACACTGAAATACAAACAATCTCTGACAAAGACATGAGGGGAAACAGAGGGTTAAATACACAACAGGCAATGAATGGGATTGAAACCAGGTAGGAAGACAAAACCAATTGAAAATGAAAATGGAAAATGAAAATTAGATAAATGATGGCTAGAAGACCGGTGACGTCGACCGCGGAGCACCGCCTGAACAAGGAGAGGCTTCAACTTCGGCAGAAGTTGTGACAGTACTCCCACCTTTAACGCGCGGCACTAGCAGCGCGTCGACACTGGCCTCGGGGACGACCCGGGGGGTGAGGTGCAGGGCGATCCGGATGGAGACAGTGGATTTCTTGCGACATGGAAGGATCTATTACATCCTCCACCGGAAGCCAGTATCTCTCCTCCGGACCGTACCCCTCCCAGTCCACGAGGTACTGAAGGACCATCGCCCGACGTCTCAAATCCAAGATGGATCGAACGGAGTACGCCGGGACCCCCTCGATGTGTAGAGGGGGCGGAGGAACATCACGCACTTCAGTCTCCTGGAGCGGGCCAGCCACCACCGGCCTGAGGAGAGACACATGGAACGAGGGGTTAATACGGTAATTAGTGGGTAGCTGTAACCTATAACATACCTCGTTCACTCTCGTCAGGACTTTAAACGGCCCCACAAACCGCGGACCCAGCTTCCGGCAGGGCAGGCGGAGGGGCAGGTTTCGGGTCGAGAGCCAGACCCTGTCCCCTGGGGCGAAGACCGGGGCCTCACTGCGGTGACGGTCTGCTCCAACTTTCTGGCGCAGTATCGCGCGCTGAAGGTGAACGTGGGCGGCCTCCCAGGTTTCCTCCACGTGCCGGAACCAATTGTCCACCGCAGGAGCCTCAGTCTGACTCTGATGCCAAGGAGCCAGAACCGGCTGATACCCTAATACACATTGAAAGGGAGAAAGGTTAGTGGAGGAGTGGCGTAGCGAGTTCTGGGCCATCTCTGCCCAGGGCACGAACTTCGTCCACTCCTCCAGGAGGTCCGGGCAATAAGATCGCAGAAACCTACCCTCCTCCTGGTTAACTCTCCACCTGCCCATTACTCTCGGGGTGAAAACCTGAGGTAAGACTGACCGAGACCCCAAGACGTTCTATGAACGCCTTCCAGACCATTGACGTGAACCCCGATCAGACACTATATCCTCAGGCACCCCATAGTGCCGGAAAACGTGTGTAAACAGGGCTTCTGCAGTTTGTAAGGCCGTAGGGAGACCGGGCAAAGGGAGGAGACGACAGGACTTAGAAAAATGATCCACAACGACCAGGATCGTGGTGTTACCCTGTGAAGGTGGAAGATTAGTTAAAAAATCCACCGACATGTGCGACCACGGCCGTTGTGGAACCGGTAAGAGTTGTAAACTTACCTCTAGGCAGGTGTCTAGGAGCCTTGCACTGGGCGCACACTGAGCAGGAGGAAACATAAATCCTCACATCCTTAGTTAAAGTGGGCCACCAGTACCTCTCATCAAGACACCGCATTGTCCGACCTATCCCAGGATGACCAGAGGACGGTGACGTGTGGGCCCAATAGATCAAACGGTCGGGGACAGAAGACGGAACGTACAGACGCCCATCTGGACACAGAGGGGGAGAGGGCTCTGCACGTGACGCTCGCTCAATGTCCGCGTCCAGCTCCCACACTACCGGCAAGAAGATCCATGGACCGCTCCTCTGTGTCATACAGCCGGGACAATGCGTCTGCCTTAACATTCTGGGAGCCTGGTCTGTAAGAGAGGGTAAACACAAAACGAGTGAAAAACATGGCCCACCTTGCCTGACAAGGATTCAGTCTCCTCGCCTCCCGGATGTACTCCAGATTGCGATGGTCAGTCCAGATGAGAAAAGGGTGTTTAGCCCCCTCAAGCCAATGTCTCCACGCCTTCAAGGCTTTTACGACAGCTAATAGCTCCCGGTCCCCCACATCATAGTTTCGCTCCGCTGGGCTGAGCTTCTTCGAAAAGAAGGCACAGGGGCAAAGCTTCAGTGGGTACCCGAACACTGAGAGAGCACTGCTCCTATCCCAGCTTCGGATGCATCCACCTCCATTATGAATGGGTACGAGGACCCGTCGCGCACCAATACAAAATATATACAACACTGAAATACAAACAATCTCTGACAAAGACATGAGGGGAAACAGAGGGTTAAATACACGACAGGTAATGAATGGGATTGAAACCAGGTGTGTAGGAAGACAAGACAAAACCAATGGAAAATGAAAAATGGATCAATGATGGCTAGAAGGCCGGTGACGTCGACTGCCGCGCACCGCCCGAACAAGGAAAGGCTTCGACTTCGGGAGAATTCGTGACAGTCCTAAATATTTCTAAAACTAAAAACATTGTATTTGGAACAAATTTTTCACTAAACCCTAAACCTCTTCACTAAACCCTAAACCACCCTAAATATTGCAATAAATAATGTGAAAATGTAGTAATTTGAGGTGACTAAACTGCTTGGAGTTACCCTGGATTGTAAACTTTCATGGTCAAAATATATTGATACAACAGTAGCTAAGATGGGAAGAAGTATGTCCATAATAAAGCGCTGCTCTACCTTCTTAACAGCATTATCAACAAGGCAAGTCCTACAGGCTCTGGTTTTGTCACATCTGGACTACTGTTCAGTCATGGGGTCAGGTGCCACAAAAAGGGACTTAGGAAAATTGCAATTGGCTCAGAACAGGGCAGCACGGCTGACCCTTGAATGTACACAGAGAGGCAATATTAATAACATGCATGTCAATCTCTTCTGGCTCAAAGTGGAGGACTACTGGTGCTACTGTTTGAACTACTGATGCACAGCTCGGACACCCATGCATACCCCACAAGACATGCCACAAGTGGTCTCTTCACAGTCCCAGAGTCCAGAATAGACTATGGGAGACGCACAGTGCGACATAGAGCCCTGACTACATGGAACTCTATTCCACATCAAGTAATTAATGCAAACAGTAAAATTAGACTTAAAAAACTGATAATAATACACCTTATGGAACACTGGGGACTGTGAAGCAACACAAACATAGGCACAGACATATGCATACACACACACACACACACGATAACATACGCACTATACACACATGTACACATGGATTTTGAACTGTAGATATGTGGTAGTGGTGGAGTAGGGGCCTGAGGGCACATGGTGTGTTGTGAAATCTGTGAATGTATTGTGAATGTAATTTTTTTATTTTATTGTATAATCTGCCTTAATTTTGCTGGACCCAGGAAGAGGGATCCATAATAAATAGAAATACAAATAGTGTATGTTAATGTTTCAGAGAATTGGTGGGGGGATTGGTGTGTTTACTTTCACATTAAGACATGTAACCTAGTGTTGGCTAATGCTTGCCATTATGTAGATCACATTCCCAAAATATATAATCAAGTAAGTGCTATAGATAGGGGATGCAGAATACACCTGAAACGACATATGTAGAAGACTTTACAATCCTAGAAAGAATCACTTCTAGAATGTATCTCAAGTGCACTTGACTTCTCAATCTCACCTCTTCAATTCTTCTGTAGGCTATCACTGACGACAGCCCGTCCAGTGCTGACAGCCAGGTATTCATCGTTCCGTTCCACAGTAGCGTACAGCCAAGTGCGCGCACTCGTGCTGTCTTACGTCACTGTGCTCGCTCCTCTTCTCGCGCGCTGGTTAAAAAGAAGGAGGAAAGAGCAAGGGGAAACATGTGAGCGCTCTGAGGATCTAGTGAGAGACAATTTTGTGCTTACTTTTTTGACCCAATGCACTGTGCTGAAACGGATTTTAAATCAGAAGGAAGGACACAAGTGAAGCTTACTGCAATTCTCAGAGTTTGCTTATTCTTTGCTTTGTTTTCTTTACGAGAGAAAAATGTGTATTTCTGGGGTATGCCAGCATAACCAGCACTACCATTAATTTATTTAAAATAACATTTTTTTCTCTAGCAAATATTTAATTCTGATTACTTTATGCGTATACCTTTATTAAACTAAATTATTATAATCGTTTACCTGTGAGACAGCATATATAAATATAGAGAATATAGTATTTTGTAGGTTTGCACCGTTGCTTTCAACAGTGATTTCTCTCATATATTTTGGTTCCAACGTTTTTTCAATATGAGGCATTTGAAATTTGTACTCGTGTTGGCTATTGCAGTCAACGTTTGGGAATGTGGGGATTCCAAATTTGGCGAGAAGGGGGAAATAAGCCCGAGGAGAAGGAGATGTTACGACGGGAGCATGCCCAAGCGACTGAAGAAGAGGGAAAGAAAACTGTCAGTGGACAGCGATGCAAGCAGCGGGGAAGTTTGTCACAGGTTGTACCCTCGTGTGTCATGCTGCCCAACCAGGCGTGCTGCTTATCAGATAGTCCACCGGCGTGATGCCAGGGTATGTTGGGCTCGTTGCATTCTTTCATTGTGAGAGCTGTCTGTAGGCTAAAGCCAAACGCCCCGGGGAATGTATGTACTGCGTGGTGTGTCTTTTCGACTTGTTGTTGACAGTAGTAGAATTAACGATATATGAGTGAGGTGGGACTGTGAGGGGAAAATTCAACCGTAGCCTACTTACACAATCTGACGTTGTCCTGCTACTCTAGGCGGTTTTTGACGTTTCTTTACCAGTCACATTAAATATGTAGAAAATCCATAAAACTGTAAAAACAAATGAACATGATTTATCAGCCAACTATGTTGTTTAAAAGTGAGAAATGATATAAGCCTCCTGATTGTTGTTCTCGAGCGTGTCCAAAGCGTTACAGTGTTACCATGGTTATGTTATAACCTTTTACGTTCATCCCAGCGCTACAAAATAACACCACACGAGCGCAGTCCAAGGGAGTCAGCACCGTTGACTATCGTTCAATTATACTAAGTTATTCTTTGCATCCCACACGGCAGTTATGCGCACTTGTGGCATGTTTGTCACCGCACTTAGAATGTATTTTGCAACAATGTTGCATGTTAATATGTTTTTCTTCTTTCCAATTAGTTCCTGCACAGAATGTTCGCGTTTACTGTACATAGTCTACGCTGATGTCCGTTATAGACAAATGATTAATTATCGTCATGTTTAACTGCATGGATAAATCTTTAACACAGTCTTCATAGGCTACGTGGAGTTCACGGTAGAATTCGCCGTATTCTCATGTAAACAGCTCCCAACTAATCGACTTATGCGGCTGGGTGGTATCTCACTTTGTGTTGTGACAAAAAGCCATATTGCGTCATTTAATTTGCTCAAGTCATGCAAATAGGAGGAAAAACCCTGAACGGAACAAAAATAACCTCGACTTCTCCTCCTCCCTACTACACTGCCCACACACAGAGCTCTTTTTGCTTATGGCAAAAGAATAACAACAATACCATTGTGTTTGTTAGTTTCTCTAATGGGTGAAGCTGGAGAACATCAGTCTCCCCGCTCAGTCCCTCGACTCTGTCCAAGTGTTAAGGCTGCTGAGAGGGTATTATTTGTCCTTCACTCCCCCCTCTCACACCCACCCCTCACTAACTTACATCTATTCCCAAAGGGCAAGTGTTTTGTTGAAGATTTTTAACACCAGTCTTAGTGTTGCCTACAGCACAGCCGCTTTTCTCTATAGGGCCTATGTGTGGTGGTCTCCCTCTCTCTCTCTCTCCCTCTCTCTCTCTCTCTCTCTCTCTCTCTCTCTCTCTCTCTCTCTCTCTCTCTCTCTCTCTCTCTCTCTCTCTCCCTCTCCCTCTCTCTCCCTGTGATTCCTGATGGTGAGACCTTATGAGGCTTGTGCAGCCCACAGTGTCTAAGATTGAATGACAAGCAAATGTTTTCAAGTGTGACCTTTGTGCATTGATATGTTTGTTCCGGCAATTTCTCTGACAAAAGCCATTGTGCCGATCCTATCAAAGAAATGAGTCCTCCTGTAACAGCTGCTCCTCTACAGTGAGCTACTTACACGTCTGGCTTTGTGATCACGTCTCTGTAAGGAGGACAACGACCACCATAAAGGAGCTTATGGAAATGCATTTTGCATTTGGGCTGTCCATGTGAACTGGCAATCTTGTGTTATTGATGTGTTACGACACATTCCCCCCCCCCCCACATGCCAAGGTATGTCACACAGATGGATGTTGTGCGCGTGTGTGGGTCGGTTTGTTTACCTTCGGAGACTTGGGTCCCTTGCATTTCTGTTCCCCCAGTAATGCTATAATAGCGCTTGTACAGACCAGGATCGAGCCTCTGCTTTTGAGTAACGAGTCGGTGGTGAAATTTTGCTGCTAAACACAACAAACAAAGGTCCTCTTGTTCTGGTTTGTGGTGATGGCAACATTGGAGCCCATCCCAGCAACATATGGGCACAGGGTATGGCAGAGAGCCCACAAATGCTCCTCTCCATGGACTGTGTGCCAGCCCATGGCACGCCGAATCAATGGGCAATTTAGAGCAGGAGGGTGGGCGGTTAGGCATGCCCACGGCGGTAGTACTCGCATATATTTGGAGGGGTTAGTACTAGTATTAGTATAGTAACATGTACTGTTACCACTTAGCAGACACTGTTATCCAAAATGACTTAGAATACAGTGAGTGGATACGTTTTAGTATCTGTATACTGCAGGGATTAAACCCACGTCCCTGCCGTTGTTGGCGTCAATCTCTTACCAACTGAGCCACACCTGACCACTACAGTTACAGAGCGAGAGTAAGTTAAAACACACAGACATGGACAACCAGGTTTTAGCCCAAGCTAAGCCTACCCTGCCTAATGCTGACCTGTCAACACTTCTAAAGGCTAACGGCTTTTAGCTGCTCTGCACTCTTTATTAGTATAGTATTAGTATGAGTATATTTATTAGTATAGTATTAGTATGAGTATATTTATTAGTATAGTATTAGTATGAGTATATTTATTAGTATGTTTATTAGTATATTTATTGCTTGTTTATAGCCGGGTTTATCAACCTCTGTGTGTGCTTCTGGCAAGTTCTAATCACCCGTGTTTTACAATGTCCCGGTAAGAGGAGTAGAACAAACATTCTTTGGCCATCTCTAGTCGTGGTCCTGAGGGGCTATAAAACAACCAAAGGGCCTGTGTTCAACCTGTGGTCACAAAACAGTCTCGAACACGACCGCAGGGTGGCCGTATCCTTAAGAAACAGCTTTCTCTTCCAGACCTAGTCAGGTTATTGTTGAACTGAGAGAGAGAGAGAGAGAGGGAGGTGTCCATATGTTGGACCCAGGTCTGTAGGCCTAATTGACTAGGACAGACTGCTAATTTGTTGAATGATGTGCCTGTCTATCTCTAAATTGGTGTTTACACACGGACGGACCTCACACAGTGCAAAGCACTACCAGCCTGCCTGCTGCCTAAGCAGCACACATGTCTGGATGCAGGACAGATGATGTTGTGTTTTATTACACCTAATTTGCTACGTAAATAATCCCTGCTAATTTCTGGGGTCTAAATCTCTTGTTTACTTTTGTTTAGCGACCTAAGTAACGCTTCAAACCCTCTAATTCAGCTCCATCCATTTTGGCCCCAGCCGCCCTGACATATGTAATGTAATTTAACTGTTTGTGCACTTAGGTAAACAAGTTGTGACGAAGATAATCTTTTTCTCAGAAAGTGCCGCGTATTCTGGGTTTAAAAAAATGACATTAAAAGGTAATCAAGTGTAATTTTGGTGTGGGCTTAGTTTCTCTGGAGAATATTTTTTCAGTGTACCATCAATAAAGCTGCAGCGGTGGATAATTGAAGTTAGGTTATATCATCTCCATGCTAATGTCTTACAATAATGTTTATTATAAACTGGGTGGTTCGAGCCCTGAATGCTGATTGGCTGAAAGCCATGGTATATCAGACCGTATACCACGCCTATGACAAAATATTTATTTTTACTCATCTGATTAAGTTGGTAACCAACTAGCAATAAGACACCTCAGGGGGTTGTGGTATATGGCCAATATACCACGGCTAAGGGCTGTATCCAGGCACTCTTCGTTCGTGCATAAGAACAGTCCTTAGCCGTGGTATATTGGCCATATACAACACCTTATTGCTTAATTATACAATATCGCTGACATGCCAGAAAATTACAAGCCATGTTGAGGTGTAAAACATTAATGCTCACTAAGTCCGTATTTTAATCAGTCATTGTTCCTTGCTGCGTGTGGTCCCTCCCCCTAGATCTTCTCCACCAATAACACGGAGTGCAGCCGTCTCCTGGAGGAGATCAAGTGTGCACACTGTTCGCCCAACGCCCAAGTGCTGTTCCACTCCCCCGAGTCGGACAAGGTCCCCCTCAGGGAGCCCCACCTGCCACGCCTCTGCCAGGACTACTGCCGTGAGTTCTACTATACCTGCCGCGGACACATACCAGGTAACCATTCTACTACACCTACCACTAAGATATACCAGGTAACCATTCTACTCTACCTACCACTAAGATATACCAGGTACCCATTCTACTACACCTACCACTAAGATATACCAGGTAACCAAGAAGGATGATGATAGTGCCATCACTACCTCAGTCAGTGCTTGCACTGTATAGGTGGAGTGAGGCACACATATGAACACAAATCTCTCGCTCGCTTTCTCTCACACTTGCTCTCATTCTCACTCACTCTCTCCCTCCCTCAATCTCACTCACTCTCTCACTCTCTTTTACTGACTCCCTGACTCCCTGACCCACTACATACAGCCTATTGTCTGAATAAGGCAATATTACATTTCTGAGCAGGTCTCCTCAAGGTCCCCAATTCAAAGTCAGCAAACAGTGTTGAACATATAGGTAGCTTGGTTTTACTTATGCAAGACGCAGTGGAGCGTAAGGACTCAAGAAGAAATATTTATTTATGTAGGCTTACCTCATCTGACCTCACCTCCACTTGGTGGTAGAGCCTGCCTGCCTCACGCCCCCATACACTGGGAGAGCCTCGTCTCAGTCTACCCACCCTGGCAGACGTTGCCTACTGCAGCCATCAGCCTAGCACTTTGTTAATTAGTCTGACTACACACTTTAGACCTGGCAATCAGGAGCTCTCTCTCTCTCTCATCAGTATTTTTAGTCCCACTTGGACTGGTTGGAGATGTGTTTTAAGGAACATTACTTTTCTTTACTCACATTTACTCAAACTCTTCCTCAATCTATGGAATTTGGACAGAAATTGTGTACACACACATGCGCACGCGCGCACACACACACACATATACACACACACGTAACCACACGTCCTAAACAAAGCCCCTACAATCTGCCAGAGAGCTGAAAATGATTGATTTTATGACCCTTTCCTTCCCTGGCCCCGTCCTTCTTTGGCAAGCCCTCCTGAGCTGCCCTGGCTGACGTCATCCCCCTGACGGTGCTGTGTGCTGTTTGGGGATGTGTAAGCTGTAAGCACCCTGGCTACGGTCTAGACATGACCGGCTCTGACACCTCGCGCCACCAAGGGAGCTCCTCACACACAGTCTCAGATACACACAAACTACGGCCTGTTTAAAAAACGCCACTCACACCATCAGTTTGTTTTCCTTGGTGATAAATTCGATGGAACGTAAACACAATCAGAGCTGCCTCGCTGGACCTGGGCCTCGCCTCGGCCCTCAAACTGCTCCCCCGTATGTGTAGGCAAGGCAACGCCAGCCCTGGAGGGAGTCTCCTCCCGGTGTGGAATAAGCGAAGAGATGACATGGAGATGACTAGACATGCAGTTTCCTCCTGGATAGGATGGTATTGTGAGATGATAGGAGACCTGCTTGATAGGCCGCCCTCCCTGAAAGCTCCCCGTCCTCAGAAGTAGGGCCTTTGAAGGGCTGTTACCTGCCTGCCGTGCCTCCCAGTGAAGTGCACATTCCTTGTGATCAAACGGCGCTGCTTGCCCCCAGCCAATTCTTCTTCCTATCTGTGTCGCCACGGCAGATTAAATCTGCTCGCGCTTGCTGAACAGAGAACAGTTTCAACCACACATGTGGTGGCTCTACACCACCACCAGCACTATCAACATCAACCCCCCCCTATTGTACATATTACCTCAATTACCTCGACTAACCTGCACATTGACTCGGAACCGGTACCACCTGTATATAGCCTCGCTATTGTTATTTTATTGTTGCTCTTTTATTTTTTACTTTAGTTAATTGAGTACATATTTTTCTTAACTCTTATTTTTCTTAAAACTGCATTGTTAGTTAAGGGCTTGTAAGTAAGCATTTCACTGTAAGGTAAACTCCTGTTGTATTCGGCAGAGAGAAAGAGGGATAGAGAGAGACGGACAGAGTGAGATGGTGAGAGAGAGAGGGAGAGAGAGAGAGAGACAGATAGAAGGGAGAGTGAGAGAGAGAGATGGAGAGAGAGAGAGAGAGACAGATAGAAGGGAGAGTGAGAGAGAGAGATGGAGAGAGAGAGAGAGAGACAGATAGAAGGGAGAGTGAGAGAGAGAGATGGAGAGAGAGAGAGACAGCAGCCAGTGAGCTGACAGACAGCAGTGAAAGCTTAGAGTTAAACCCAGAGCTTCATACCAGGAGCTTGAGCCAGAGAAGGAGTCAGTCACCCCCCCCCCCCCCCCCCCCCCCCCCATCAAGCCTTCCCTCCCTTACTCCCCCTCTACACAGATCAGCATATGTGGTGACGAATGACACATTTATTTTTCTACAAAGGTTGTGTATATGTAAAGCTGCTGAAGTGCATCAAGATGTCAAGTACTTTGGGTGGCCACCCAGGTTGTGTTGGAAGACAACCAGATGGAAGTAGAACTATAGCGCTAGCTCACTGCCTGGGATGTGGACAGAGGTTTTTTTCCCTCTATCTCTCTCTCTCTCTCTGTCTCTCTCTCTCTCTCTCTCTCTCTCTCTCTCCCTCTCTCTCTTTTCCCCCCCAGGCCAGTACAATAAAACTGGTACATAGTGTGGAGGGAGAGAGAATGCAGTGCTCGGTGCTACATGTTTATGGAAGTAGTTAACCATAAATTGTCTCAAATTAGATGGCCCTCTAAGTACATATCATTCTGGATACAGACAGAGGTTTTTCCTCCTATGGATTTAAGAGTCCCTTTCTTTTTTTGGAGGGAGGGAGGGGGGGGGGATTAAGCTACTTTTACATGTTTTTTACAATTGATTGTTTTTCTGTTCAGCTGTAATTTGCATGTTTAAATAAATCTCAAATATAAAGCACTGGCAAGCATGGGTTTTTTGAGCTCATGTACAGTATATATCACTAAAGATGAAATTCAGAACCCTTCCAGAGCTGTACTCTGCAGCAACACATGCAAAGTGCTGACCAACAGCATTAAACCTGGACGGTAGCCTTTACTGTGTCTTTAAATGTCCTCCTGCTCCCGTGAAACTCCCTTTCCAGCTCCCCATTAGGCTGTGTACTTATCCCTCATTTCTCCATAAAGACATTTACGGCCTGAGTCTCACTTTAACCCAGAGGTCTCCCACCCCTTCCCCCCCCTCCTCCCCCCCCCACTGCATCTGAGGTCCTGAGACCAGCATGGTTAAGATAACTGCAGGCACAAAGTAGGTGGGTGGCATAGGCCTGGGAGTGTTTGTGTGTGTGTGTGTTCTGTGTGTGTGTTTGATCTCCGTGTTGTATTTAGATGTTTAGTGGGATATCCTATCACCTCCAGTGGTAGTGTGGTCAGCCTTGTGGTCGGTGTGGGGGGGCCAGGATGGAGGGAGGGATGTGTGGGGGCCGGAGAGCGAGATGAAAGAGGGGAGAGACAGTCCTGTTTGTGTTTTTATCACTGCTGTGTTTGCTCTCCTCCTCCGCCCCTCTGAGGGTTGTGTTAAGGGAAACAATATTGGCACGGTTGTTTTTAGGTCACGCGCAGGTTTTAAGATACTCTGCTTGCTTGCCTTCTTTTCACCCTGTTCGTGGTTTTGCCCTGCTAGCACAATAAGAAAGGGGGGGGGTCCTAGAATCTTGGAATAATGTTGTGACTGTGGGTCTCCGAAGGTGGCCAATCAGGCAGGGTTGGGGCTGCTGTGTCTAATGAGGATATATTCCCAGATGACTTTGTGCCCCAGACCCTGGTGTTGAACCAACTTTAGCTGTAGTACAACTAGCAGCTCCAAGAGAAATCAAGGTGGTCTTGGGAAATAACCGTGTGATGGGGACATTTTTGCTTTGAACTTCCCCAAAGCACAAGCAAGCAGTGGAACACAATCAATCAACATTTGGGAACATAATTTCTTGATTTGGGTTTTGAGGCAGACTCCCTCCTAAAAATGTGCAAAGTTAGTGTTTGGAAGACTGGGCTGTTAATTAAACATGGTCAGTTTTGAATTAGAGTATTAGCCTGCCGCTGGGCGAATGCATCTAGGCTGTGGCCCAAATAGGTACTGGTCAAAAGTGGTGCACTATATAGGAAATAGGGTGCCATTTGGCACTGGCCCCTAACAGTGCTTTAATTGTATGAGAATTTGTATGTTTTACTTAATATTCCAAATATCTGGAAAGCTATTAGGTATCCACAGCAGTCACCCACGTGAGGTAGAGTTGCAAGGCATAGCAATAGGGGTCAAATAGCCATAGCACCAGGGGTCAAAGGATAAAGGTAAAGATGGATGGGGCCTCAGTGGTGCACTGCTGCAGAGTTGAAGACCTGAGGAGCAGTCTGAACAGCATATTCCTCACATTCTGCTCAGATCTTACCCAGTTGGCCTGTCTGGCCAAGCGTTTCTTTGCTTGTTCAGCCCAGGCCTAACCAGGATTTGGTTTGGCTCATTCAGCACAACTCTCAAAAACAACTGTATGAAGACTTAAGGAACTAAAGCTGCGTAAACATGAATTAAGGGCGACTAACTAGGAGGGGATTTAGCTTCAGCTCGCTGGTAAGTTGGATGATGTTGCATCATGGTTTGAACGAGGCGTGATGTCACTTGAATTGAATCGTCTTTCTCTGCCTGCGGGCCGTTGTCTGTGTCCATGGTATTTTTCAGAGCTGTTCCAAGCCGATGTGGATGAGTTCTGTCAATACTACGGACGGCGGGACGGAGGCCTGTGCTTCCCAGATTTCCACCGAAAGCAAACACGGGGACAGGACTCCAACTACTTGGGAGATGAGAAAGTCGAAGACATCAACAGGTTTGTAACGTTTCACTTTCAAAATCTCTTTTACTTGTATACGTTAGGAAGAGTGCATTTAAGGTATGCTTTTTAAATATTGAGTTCACCATCCAAAAAGGAGGCTTTCAGTGAGTTGAGGAAAGAGAGGCCATAGTGTGTATCGTGGCATCTCCACACTCTGAACCCAGTGTGTCACTTTGACTGGCCACCACCACCGGTCTCGCCCCAGGCGATATGTACTATGAACCAGGGTCATGGGAGACATGCCAATGCCAAGCCTGGATGACCGTACCCGTCACCCATCTCTCCAGTCATCACCAAAGCCTGCCGTTTGTTCAGGGTGCATTGGGCCAGGCTTTGGCCACACAATGGAAATGCTTACCCTGCAGGCCAACCCTCCCTCACTGCTAGCTAGCAGCAGTACGTCATAGACAAACTTTCACCTTTTTTTTGTCTGCTCCGGTGGAGAGAGAGCCTCTGAGCTCCCCGTCTCTGTCCCAAATGGCACCCTATACCCTACGTAGTGCACTAGTCTTATGGGCCCTGGTGAAAAGTAGTACACCATATAGGGAATAGGGTGCCATTTGGGATGCAGACCCGTTCTAGCCCCCCTGACGCGAGATGAGAGTGCTGCTGCTGGACATGTGACCAACTGACCGTCCTCCTATCTCGAGCCGGACCAGACCAGACCAGAGAAACTATGCTGATGCTGTCTGTCTATGATGTCTAAGTGCTGTCTGCATTCCTGGGGTTGATGGGGTTCTCCTCTAGTCGTTTCTAGTAATGACCCCTTGCTATGCTAAAGAGCACTGTAATTGTAATTGCACTGAACTCTAGGATGGATGGCCGGGATAGCCGAGGAGAGATATAGAGCTTCTGTTGGCAGCCGCTCATCTAAAGGGAATCTTGTTGAGCTGACTCTCCCCTTCTCATCTTCCGCCTGGGGCCGGCCAAGAGATGATGAGCAAGGAGAGAGGGCCAGGTTTTAACCACCGATGTCATCTAACATCGTAAGTCTTAATCAGACCTCCCACTTCAAAACTGGCCTGAGGGAGAGAGCAAGGCAGAGAGAGAGATAGAGAGAGAGAGCGCTAGGGAGCGAGAGAGAGAGTCAGAGGGAGAGATAGAGGGAGAGAGAGCCAGGGAGCGAGAGAGAGTGGCAGAGAGAGAGATAGAGAGAGAACCAGAGTGAGGGAGGGAGAGAGAGAGAGAGAGAGAGAGCCAGGGAGCGAAAGAGAGAGAGAGATAGAGAGGGCGCACATCTGCTGTGTATGAACTTGACATATGCGTCACGATTAGAGGTCGACCGATTATGATTTTTCAACGCCAATACCGATACCGATTATTGGAGGACAAAAAAAGCCTATACCGATTAATCAGACAATTGTTTTATTTTTATTTGTAATAATGACAATTACAGCAATACTGAATGAACACTTATTTTATCTTAATATAAAACATCATTAAAATCAATTTAGCCTCAAATAAATAATGAAACATGTTCAATTTGGTTTAAATAATGCAAAAACAAAGTGTTGGAGAAGAAAGTAAAAGTGCAATATGTGCCATGTAAAAAAGCTAACGTTTAAGTTCCTTGCTCAGAACATGAGAACATATTAAAGTTGGTGGTTCCTTTTAACATGAGACTTCAATATTCCAAGGTAAGAGGTTTTAGGTTGTAGTTAATATAGTATTTATAGGACTATTTCTCTCTATACCATTTGTATTTCATTGTTCTTATAGGCACTATAGTATTGCCAGTGTAACAGTATAGCTTCCGTCCTTCTCCTCGCCCCTACCTGGGCTCGAACCAGGAACACATCGACAACAGCCACACTCGAAGCAGCGTTACCCATCGCTCCACAAAAGCCGCGGCCCTTGCAGCGCAAGGGGAACAACTACTCCAAGTGTCAGAGCGAGTGACGTTTGAAATGCTATTAGCGCACACCCAGCTAACTAGCTAGCCATTTCACATTTTGTAACACCAGCCATTAGGCTGATAGGCTTGAAGTCATAAACAGCGCTGTGCTTGTGAAGAGCTGCTGGCAAAACGCACGCAAGTGCGGTTTGAATGAATGATTACGAACCTGTTGCTGCTCAGTCAGACTGCTCTATCAAATCAGACTTAATTATAACATAATAACACACAGAAATACGAGCCTTTGGTCATTAATATGGTCGAATCGGGAAACTATCATTTCGAAAACAAAACCTTTATTATTTCAGTGAAATATTTTATCTAACTGGTGGCATCCCTAAGTCTAAATATTCTTATTACATTGCACAACCTTCAATGTTATGTCATAATTACGTAAAATTCTGGCAAATTAGCAATGAGCCAGGCAGCCCAAACTGTTGCATATAGCCTGACTCTGCGTGCTATGAACGCAAGAGAAATGACACAATTTCACCTGGTTAATATTGCCTGCTAACCTGGATTAGTAGTTATAACTAGTGATTATGATTGATAGTTTTTTATAAGATAGGTTTAATGCTAGCTAGCAACTTACCTTGGCTTCTACTGCATTCGCGTAACAGGCGGGCTCCTCGTGGAGTGCAATGAGAGGCAGGTGGTTAGAGCGTTGGACTAGTTAACTGTAAGGTTGCAAGATTGGATCCCTGAGCTGACAAGGTGAAAATCTGTCATTCTGCCCCTGAACAAGGCAGTTAACCCACCATTCCTAGGCCGTCATTGAAATTAAGAATGCGTTCTTAACTGACTTGCCTAGTTAAATAAAAAGGTATAAAAAAATATATATATATTTTAAAAAATCGACCATTGCGATTAATCGGTCGACCTCTAGTCACGATGACAGCATAGCACCAGACAGGAAACTGAGATAACTGAACTGACACCCTTTTTCCTCCAATGAATATCCATCCTTCAGACTCAGACTCTCAATGGCAAATGTCTTGAAATAAGTGTGAGGAGCGAGAATCAGCGTCACCGCCTTCATGTGTTAGCTAGCCGTCGCAATGTTGTATAATGGAGTTTGAATGTTCTGTTTCCCACATCAAATGTGAACTGTGGTTTTACGCAACACTTGTTGCACAGCTGGAGACCCCTCATCCCCCATTTAGGCATTGCTCCACTAAATTCACCCGTGGAGTAACATATGTATGTGTGTGTGTGTGTGCCCAATGCACATGAATCAAAGTCACTGCCTAT
>NC_034185.2:57824674-57874674 GCF_002021735.2 Oncorhynchus kisutch
GACTGTCAGGCTAACTCGGCCAGAGAGAGCAGAGGTTATTCTCAGACTGTCAGGCTAACTCAACCAGAGAGAACAGAGGTTCCTCTCAGACTGTCAGGCTAACTCAACCAGAGAGAGTAGAGGTTCCTCTCAGACTGTCAGGCTAACTCGGCCAGAGAGAACAGAGGTTCCTCTCAGACTGTCAGGCTAACTCAACCAGAGAGAACAGAGGTTCCTCTCAGACTGTCAGGCTAACTCAACCAGAGAGAGTAGAGGTTCCTCTCAGACTGTCAGGCTAACTCAACCAGAGAGAACAGAGGTTCCTCTCAGACTGTCAGGCTAACTCAACCAGAGAGAACAGAGGTTCCTCTCAGACTGTCAGGCTAACTCAACCAGAGAGAGTAGAGGTTCCTCTCAGACTGTCAGGCTAATTCAGCCAGAGAGAGCAGAGGTTCCTCTCAGACTGTCAGGCTAACTCAACCAGAGAGAACAGAGGTTCCTCTCAGACTTTCAGGCTAACTCGGCCAGAGAGAGCAGAGGTTCCTCTCAGACTGTCAGGCTAACTCAGCCAGAGAGAGCAGAGGTTCCTCTCAGACTGTCAGGCTAACTCAACCAGAGAGAGCAGAGGTTCCTCTCAGACTGTCAGGCTAACTCAGCCAGAGAGAGCAGAGGTTCCTCTCAGACTGTCAGGCTAACTCAGCCAGAGAGAGCAGAGGTTCCTCTCAGACTGTCAGGCTAACTCAACCAGAGAGAGCAGAGGTTCCTCTCAGACTGTCAGGCTAACTCGACCAGAGAGAGCAGAGGTTATTCTCAGACTGTCAGGCTAACTCAACCAGAGAGAACAGAGGTTCCTCTCAGACTGTCAGGCTAACTCAACCAGAGAGAGTAGAGGTTCCTCTCAGACTGTCAGGCTAACTCAACCAGAGAGAACAGAGGTTCCTCTCAGACTGTCAGGCTAACTCAACCAGAGAGAGTAGAGGTTCCTCTCAGACTGTCAGGCTAACTCAACCAGAGAGAACAGAGGTTCCTCTCAGACTGTCAGGCTAACTCAACCAGAGAGAACAGAGGTTCCTCTCAGACTGTCAGGCTAACTCAACCAGAGAGAACAGAGGTTCCTCTCAGACTGTCAGGCTAACTCAACCAGAGAGAGTAGAGGTTCCTCTCAGACTGTCAGGCTAACTCAACCAGAGAGAACAGAGGTTCCTCTCAGACTGTCAGGCTAACTCAACCAGAGAGAACAGAGGTTCCTCTCAGACTGTCAGGCTAACTCAGCCAGAGAGAGCAGAGGTTCCTCTCAGACTGTCAGGCTAACTCAACCAGAGAGAGTAGAGGTTCCTCTCAGACTGTCAGGCTAACTCAACCAGAGAGAGTAGAGGTTCCTCTCAGACTGTCAGGCTAACTCAACCAGAGAGAACAGAGGTTCCTCTCAGACTGTCAGGCTAACTCAACCAGAGAGAACAGAGGTTCCTCTCAGACTGTCAGGCTAACTCAACCAGAGAGAGTAGAGGTTCCTCTCAGACTGTCAGGCTAACTCAACCAGAGAGAACAGAGGTTCCTCTCAGACTGTCAGGCTAACTCAACCAGAGAGAACAGAGGTTCCTCTCAGACTGTCAGGCTAACTCAGCCAGAGAGAGCAGAGGTTCCTCTCAGACTGTCAGGCTAACTCAACCAGAGAGAGTAGAGGTTCCTCTCAGACTGTCAGGCTAACTCAACCAGAGAGAACAGAGGTTCCTCTCAGACTGTCAGGCTAACTCAACCAGAGAGAGTAGAGGTTCCTCTCAGACTGTCAGGCTAACTCAGCCAGAGAGAGTAGAGGTTCCTCTCAGACCGTCAGGCTAACTCAGCCAGAGAGAGTAGAGGTTCCTCTCAGACTGTCAGGCTAACTCAACCAGAGAGAGCAGAGATTCCTCTCGGACTGTCAGGCTAACTCAACCAGAGAGAGTAGAGGTTCCTCTCAGACTGTCAGGCTAATTCAGCCAGAGAGAGCAGAGGTTCCTCTCAGACTGTCAGGCTAACCCAACCAGAGAGAACAGAGGTTCCTCTCAGACTTTCAGGCTAACTCGGCCAGAGAGAGCAGAGGTTCCTCTCAGACTGTCAGGCTAACTCAGCCAGAGAGAGCAGAGGTTCCTCTCAGACTGTCAGGCTAACTCAACCAGAGAGAACAGAGGTTCCTCTCAGACTTTCAGGCTAACTTAACCAGAGAGAGTAGAGGTTCCTCTCAGACTGTCAGGCTAACTCAGCCAGAGAGAGTAGAGGTTCCTCTCAGACCGTCAGGCTAACTCAGCCAGAGAGAGTAGAGGTTCCTCTCAGACTGTCAGGCTAACTCAACCAGAGAGAGCAGAGATTCCTCTCAGACTGTCAGGCTAACTCAACCAGAGAGAGTAGAGGTTCCTCTCAGACTGTCAGGCTAATTCAGCCAGAGAGAGCAGAGGTTCCTCTCAGACTGTCAGGCTAACTCAACCAGAGAGAACAGAGGTTCCTCTCAGACTTTCAGGCTAACTCGGCCAGAGAGAGCAGAGGTTCCTCTCAGACTGTCAGGCTAACTCAGCCAGAGAGAGCAGAGGTTCCTCTCAGACTGTCAGGCTAACTCAACCAAAGAGAGCAGAGGTTCCTCTCAGACTGTCAGGCTAACTCAGCCAGAGAGAGCAGAGGTTCCTCTCAGACTGTCAGGCTAACTCAGCCAGAGAGAGCAGAGGTTCCTCTCAGACTGTCAGGCTAACTCAACCAGAGAGAGCAGAGGTTCCTCTCAGACTGTCAGGCTAACTCGGCCAGAGAGAGCAGAGGTTATTCTCAGACTGTCAGGCTAACTCAACCAGAGAGAACAGAGGTTCCTCTCAGACTGTCAGGCTAACTCAACCAGAGAGAGCAGAGGTTATTCTCAGACTGTCAGGCTAACTCAGCCAGAGAGAGTAGAGGTTCCTCTCAGACTGTCAGGCTAACTCAACCAGAGAGAGTAGAGGTTCCTCTCAGACTGTCAGGCTAACTCAACCAGAGAGAGTAGAGGTTCCTCTCAGACTGTCAGGCTAACTCGGCCAGAGAGAACAGAGGTTCCTCTCAGACTGTCAGGCTAACTCGGCCAGAGAGAACAGAGGTTCCTCTCAGACTGTCAGGCTAACTCAACCAGAGAGAGCAGAGGTTCCTCTCAGACTGTCAGGCTAACTCAACCAGAGAGAACAGAGGTTCCTCTCAGACCGTCAGGCTAACTCAGCCAGAGAGAGTAGAGGTTCCTCTCAGACTGTCAGGCTAACTCAACCAGAGAGAGTAGAGGTTCCTCTCAGACTGTCAGGCTAACTCAACCAGAGAGAACAGAGGTTCCTCTCAGACTGTCAGGCTAACTCAACCAGAGAGAGTAGAGGTTCCTCTCAGACTGTCAGGCTAACTCAACCAGAGAGAACAGAGGTTCCTCTCAGACTGTCAGGCTAACTCAACCAGAGAGAACAGAGGTTCCTCTCAGACTGTCAGGCTAACTCAGCCAGAGAGAGCAGAGGTTCCTCTCAGACTGTCGGAGATAAGTGCCCTGCGGATGATAAATTAGCTCTTACTCCTACTGTTGACTCCCTCTGAGAACTGAAGCGCTGATGCTGAAGGAAGGGGGGCAGCAATGTTAATCTTACTGTTATCCTATTCATGTAATGGGAAGAGGAACATACGCTGGAATACGTCAAGAGAAAGTTCAGTGAAAGTCGTAGTTTATCAAGATGGAGTCGTAGACCCAAAACATTACTCTGTTGGCCGACGTGTCGTGTGATACAGGAAATTGCCTGGCTGCCTCCTCCATTATAAAAGTGGTTTTGCATCCAATCTGATTTGACTGGGTGGTTTGGGCTCTTTAGTTTTTCCTCCTCTTTCCCTTCGTTATGAGACTGAGTGATCTCTGGTCTAAGCTCCGACCTTGTCATAGGATTAATGTGTGTTAACAGGTGGGGGGGGGGGGGTTGACTTGGCTCCCTGAATTCATTGTGCTGGAGTAACCAGTGGGAGGTGGGGGGCTGAATGAGTGTGAACATTTCAGATTGCCTTTGAGGTAAAAGGGACTGCATTGTTTTTCTCCAATCAGCTCTCCTCGTAGTGGAATGTATTTTTGTGGGGATTGCCAGAGCCAATGAGGATCAAAAGGCGCTGGGCTAACAATGCAGGGAGCCAAACCATGCATCATGGAACAGAAAGGCAGCTGCCTGGCGGGATTGGAAACGGTAGCCACTCACTATGCTCCGCTCCCTGCTCCGGCTCCCGTTCCACAGCTCTATGGAATGCTGCTGATGTTCTGGTGAGAACTCCAACTCTGCCTCGCCTGGCTCTTGACACCAAAAACAACGGCCAAAAACGGAAGAACAATGTCCGGCCGACGCTGTGAATCTGGAGGCAGGTGTTGGTGGAGCATCAACAGACAGACAGACAGACAGACACAGCCCCGTGAGATTCCACCAGAGCCCACTACCACACTGGGAGGAAGAATGATGGTGGTCGTAAAAAAGGAGGGAGAAGGAGAAGAGCAGTTTAAGGAGAAAAGGAGGGAAGCTTGTTTTCAAGTCAAGGCGTTGAAGTGATTTGTGGAGGGCCTGACAGAGGTGTCACAATGACATCATCGATGGCCATTGTCCCCCCCCTGCTACGAGGCTTTGTTCTCCCATGACAACAAAAGGGGGTGGTCAGAGGACCTGTAGGAGGCTAGTGGGAGGAGCTATAGGAGGATGGGCTCATTGTACTGGCTGGAATGGAATTAATGGAACAGTATCAAACAGATCAAACATATAGAAACCCCGTTTGACTCCGTTCCATTGATTCCATTCCAGCCATTACAATGAGCCCATCCTCCTATAGCTCCTCCCACCAGCCTCCACTTCAGTACACCCAGTACCTCTCCTCTAAATAACCCCGCACAGTAGAGATGGAAGATAGTGAAACCTCACTTTGTTTATATTTGAACTGGAACTAATACTCAATACACGAACACTTCAAATGAGCTCTTTTGTCTGCCTACTTACGTTGTCAACAGTATGTCTGCTGTAGCTTTGGCAGTAATTTGATAGCGATCCATCTGCCAAGGTATTTTTTCTCTTCTCCTAATCAGGAGTTAAGATTGAATTGGGATGTGTTCCAAATGGCACCCTATTCCCTATATGGCTTGGGCCAAAAGTAGTGCGCTATGTAGGGAATAGGGTGCCATTTGGAACTAGTTTCCTAGTTTCCAAGTGTTTGTTTTTTATGACCTGGTGTTAGCGCTGCTGCCGTCCGTATGCCTTCTGGTTATGACGAGCAGTCATTAGCGAGAGAGCTAATATTTCAGCCCATTTACCGCCTCTGTGTTTTAGTGGTCTTTTAGCTGAAGATCAAACGGCTCCTTCCTTTTGGAATTCTTGTCTTGACCCGCTCCTTCTCAGTGTTTATGGGGGGAATTCGGGTCACTGCATCCCAAATCTGACATATGGGTCAATCATTTTAAGGTGAGGGACGGGAATGGTTGTCTGTGGCAAACTAGAATCATGTCCCACTCATTACTGTCAATGTGCAGTTTATTGGACTCACTACCAACCCCAAATAAATCCTGTTATTTTGAGCAACACGGAATTTACTTTGAGTAGTTCTCGTAAATTCTCGTCAAGAGGAACTCTTATTTATTCGGCAACGTTCGCATTTTTTTAATCTTAACGGTGGTATTGAAAGGACCCCGGTGTCTGATCACTGTAGGCCTAGCTCATACAGAACAGGGCTGACGACACGGACATCACATTCCATTGGAATGTTTGACTGGGATCTGCCCTTCGCCGTCCAAACAGTTTCTGGGGGATCCAGTACACTTGAACCAATTTATGATCTGTGTTGCTTGGCCTGTGACCCGGGACTACACCTCTGCTAATGCCTCCACACTGTAGGCCTAACACAAAGGCCAGACCTCCTCGCTCTCTTTGCCTAAATTCCTTTTTAAATATTTTGAGAGGGAATTCCAAGAGGTTGACGCAGGCAGATCGGCATTGTTTCTGGCTGATGTTGATGCTGCTGCTGGTTCGCCTCCTTCAGTGAGGTAGCCATTCTAGGGGGTTTTGAGGTCGATTTTTTTGCATCCACGCCAGCCAGCATCAATGCTTCTGTTATTGAGGGAGAAATGGGGCTTGAGCTGTTTTGGAGAGGGGGGGTCAACAACATATGGCCAAAAATTTAAGGGGGCACGTTTTAAACATTGTTAACACCTAAGCCTGGCATTCTGTTAATTCTTTTGTTAAGAGAGGGAGAGAGAGAAACACAAAGGCCTGATTGCATTGCCTAGGGACTGAAACGCTATAGCTGCTTATTACAGCTAACTATGATGGGAGGACCACCAGAGTTGTGACTGATGTAGCTGCCTCCGGGGTGAGACAAAGGTTTACGTATTACACAAGCAATTTAGATGGTTTCTAAACATGTTGCCAAGACACTGGGTGCTGGCAGCCCTGTCCTTGTTTAGGTTCTCTTCCCCCCTCCATCCACCTCCTTCCCCCCTTTCTCTTCCCCCCTCCATCTTTATCCTCAAATTTTGCACGGTGCAGGGGGGGGGGGGGGGGGGGGGAGTGGACTGAAGGACTCTGCACTTTTGTGTTCTCTATGAACTACGAGTGAGCTAATAAATTCTTTCAGCCACTCAGCATAGCATTCACGGATATCCCCCAAAGATTACACACACAAATCACCGGACAATGGAGGCCGCCGGGATGGCCTGGGCGCCGCAGGGGCCCCGAGGACAAGCTGGAGAGAGAGAGAGGGCTGGGCTGGGGTGGGGTGGGCTGGAGGGGGATCGAGGGGGAGCACTGGCTGGAGTCAAATGTTTTATAATGGTTTGTAATGCAGTAGTCAATGAGGGCGGTAGTGGAGGTACGGTATGTGGGGAGGACAGAAGAGGGGGATTCGGTTGGGAGGAGGGGGCACTGGGTATCTACAGAGACCAAGATGGAAGGAGACAGAGAGAGAGAAGGAAATATAGTGAGAAAAGTAGAGAGAAAGAGACAATGTGGAGGGTGATTAGCTGTGGGTTATGGGTTGGCTTTGACTTTAGTTACTACAGCACAAGCAGCAGAAAGAAAGAAAGAAAGAAAGAAAGAAAGAAAGAAAGAAAGAAAGAAAGAAAGAGAGAGAAAGAAAGAAAAAGTAGGGACATAATTAACTTGTTGGTCCCTTTGTGTTTGTCCTCTGACTGCAGGCAGGAGATGAAAGGGGTCTGCTAGGTCTCACATTCCACCCCAATTACAAGAAGAACGGCAAGCTGTACGTCTCCTACACCACCAACCAGGAGCGCTGGGCCATCGGACCGCACGACCACATTCTGCGTGTGGTCGAGTACACCGTCTCCAGGTAACTAGTGGAGAAACCCATGCCAAACATCGACCATTTACGGTTCAACCACTGATAATACAGAAACGTCCTGCGTGTGGTCGAGTACACCGTCTCCAGGTAACTAGTGGAGAAACCCATGCCAAACATCAACCATTTACGGTTCAACCACTGATAATACAGAAACGTCCTGCGTGTGGTCGAGTACACCGTCTCCAGGTAAAATCTGTGAAATTACATTGAACCAACATTGAATAAACGTTGAATTGACATCTATGTCCTGTGGGCACCGTCTCCAGGTAAAATGGCAGAAACCAAACCAAACCACCCCCTAGATACATTAATTGACCGCACATGGTTCAACCAATGATGATGCAGAAACAAGCAAAGCCTAAATAAGATGGATTTCATTGTCGATATTCCTGAGATAAATGTTTGCAGGTATAAAGTAGGGCTGGGAATTGCCAGGGACGTCACGATACGATATTATCATGATACTTTGGTGCCGATATGATATGTATTGCGATTCGCACTGTAATTTTGTTGCAATATCATTCGATGTTTCAAACATATTGCTCACAATATGTCTGCTGCAGAGGGACAAGTGAGAGCCATGAGAAAACACGTTTTGTTCAGTCTTGGAAATAAAAGTACTGACAACATATTGGCTCCCTATTTAAAAAGAACATGGAGAACAAGCTATGAGGGAAAAATACTGGAGTTTTGGAGCAGGTACAGTCAACTAGCGCACAAATAATATAGCAATATTGCCAAAACAATACAATATATCGTCAAAAATAATATCCCGATATGTAACATAACTATTTTTTCCCCATCACTAGTATAAAGTACAGTTGATGAACAGGAAAAGTTTATTTTCTAGTGAGTTTTGAATGGAGCCCGTGCCGGCTAGCTGCCAAGTCAAGTCCTGCACCGTGAAACGTGTTTTCTGACGGCGACAACTTTTGCTTTTATTGAAAACTGTAATGGCCGCTAATGACAACTGTAGATGTTTGTGGCTCTGCAGGTGATATACCAGAGCTCCGTTGCACAACAAGCTGTGATTAACAAAACAAACTTCTCGTAACTATACTAGTTAAAGTATTACGTTTTTATTCTTATAATCACTGTTGTATTGCTCGGTTTAAAGACTTCATTTTTCTAACTGTTATAATCTTGGAGGTGCTGGCGTTCTGAGGAGGAGCCATGGCGTTGGTATTTGTATGTCACTCAGTGTGAAATAGTCAATCTCTTCCTGGCAGAGCAACGACCCTGAAGGAAAATAATAAGAACCTCTCTGTCTAAATACCCTGCCCAAAATAACACATCATTAAACATTTTGTGGCTGTTAATATATTTCTCTGGACTTGGAAAGTCATCACTTTATGGGTTTGAGTTACAGCTTTGAGTTGAGATTCACCCCAACATCGTAATAACGTCCTAACTCTGAGCTTTAATGAAGCGTCAAATTTAAAACCCAATGTCTCCAGACAACAAGCTCATTAAACACTCTTCTCGTTGGCGTGTTGTCGGTGAGTTGGCTTGTTTTTACATGTCAGCATTTTCTCCTGCAGTGGTATCATCTTACTCACGTACATAATTGCTCTTTTTCCATCCAGGCATTACATGAGCACCTCTCTGTTTAATCAGGACATCCTTTAAATATACGTCTCAAACGTTCTTTACCTTTTGTCTCAATATGTGTAGTAAGCCCCAATAGTGTCAACATATGTTTAGGGCTCATTTTGGTTAATGCAGGGGTGTGTTAGGGCTTGGTTGGAGAAAACTCAGCCAGAGAGTGAAACAATACACTCTAGGTTCCTCATAGAGATATGAAACAATACACTCTAGGTTCCTCTCATAGAGATATAAAACAATACACTCTAGGTTCCTCTCATAGAGATATAAAACAATACACTCTAGGTTCCTCATAGAGATATGAAACAATACACTCTAGGTTTCTCTCATAGAGATATAAAACAATACCCTCTAGGTTCCTCATAGAGATATGAAACAATACACTCTAGGTTTCTCTCATAGAGATATGAAACAATACACTCTAGGTTCCTCATAGAGATATGAAACAATACACTCTAGGTTCCTCTCATTGAGATATAAAACAACACACTCTAGGTTCCTCATAGAGATATGAAACAATACACTCTAGGTTCCTCTCATAGAGATATGAAACAATACATTCTAGGTTCCTCTCATAGAGATATGAAACAATACACTCTAGGTTCCTCTCATTGAGATATAAAACAATACACTCTAGGTTCCTCATAGAGATATGAAACAATACACTCTAGGTTCCTCTCATAGAGATATAAAACAATACACTCTAGGTTCCTCTCATAGAGATATAAAACAATACACTCTAGGTTCCTCTCATAGAGATATAAAATAATACACTCTAGGTTCCTCATAGAGATATGAAACAATACACTCTAGGTTCCTCTCATAGAGATATAAAACAATACACTCTAGGTTCCTCTCATAGAGATATAAAACAATACACTCTAGGTTCCTCTCATAGAGATATGAAACAATACACTCTAGGTTCCTCTCATAGAGATATAAAACTATACCCTCTAGGTTCCTCTCATAGAGATATAAAACAATACACTCTAGGTTCCTCTCATAGAGATATGAAACAATACACTCTAGGTTCCTCTCATAGAGATATGAAACAATACACTCTAGGTTCCTCTCATTGAGATATAAAACAATACACTCTAGGTTCCTCTCATTGAGATATAAAACAATACACTCTAGGTTCCTCATAGAGATATGAAACAATACACTCTAGGTTCCTCTCATAGAGATATAAAACAATACACTCTAGGTTCCTCTCATAGAGATATAAAACAATACACTCTAGGTTCCTCTCATAGAGATATAAAACAATACACTCTAGGTTCCTCATAGAGATATGAAACAATACACTCTAGGTTCCTCTCATAGAGATATAAAACAATACACTCTAGGTTCCTCTCATAGAGATATAAAACAATACACTCTAGGTTCCTCTCATAGAGATATGAAACAATACACTCTAGGTTCCTCTCATAGAGATATAAAACTATACCCTCTAGGTTCCTCTCATAGAGATATAAAACAATACACCCTAGGTTCCTCATAGAGATATAAAACAATACACTCTAGGTTCCTCTCATAGAGATATAAAACAATACACTCTAGGTTCCTCTCATAGAGATATGAAACAATACACTCTAGGTTCCTCTCATAGAGATATAAAACAATACACTCTAGGTTCCTCTCATAGAGATATAAAACAATACACTCTAGGTTCCTCTCATAGAGATATGAAACAATACACTCTAGGTTCCTCTCATAGAGATATGAAACAATACACTCTAGGTTCCTCTCATAGAGATATGAAACAATACACTCTAGGTTCCTCTCATTGAGATATAAAACAATACACTCTAGGTTCCTCATAGAGATATGAAACAATACACTCTAGGTTCCTCTCATAGAGATATAAAACAATACACTCTAGGTTCCTCTCATAGAGATATAAAACAATACACTCTAGGTTCCTCTCATAGAGATATAAAACAATACACTCTAGGTTCCTCATAGAGATATGAAACAATACACTCTAGGTTCCTCTCATAGAGATATAAAACAATACACTCTAGGTTCCTCTCATAGAGATATAAAACAATACACTCTAGGTTCCTCTCATGGAGATATGAAACAATACACTCTAGGTTCCTCTCATAGAGATATAAAACTATACCCTCTAGGTTCCTCTCATAGAGATATAAAACAATACACCCTAGGTTCCTCATAGAGATATAAAACAATACACTCTAGGTTCCTCTCATAGAGATATAAAACAATACACTCTAGGTTCCTCTCATAGAGATATGAAACAATACACTCTAGGTTCCTCTCATAGAGATATAAAACAATACACTCTAGGTTCCTCTCATAGAGATATAAAACAATACACTCTAGGTTCCTCTCATAGAGATATGAAACAATACACTCTAGGTTCCTCTCATAGAGATATGAAACAATACACTCTAGGTTCCTCTCATAGAGATATGAAACAATACACTCTAGGTTCCTCTCATTGAGATATAAAACAATACACTCTAGGTTCCTCATAGAGATATGAAACAATACACTCTAGGTTCCTCTCATAGAGATATAAAACAATACACTCTAGGTTCCTCTCATAGAGATATAAAACAATACACTCTAGGTTCCTCTCATAGAGATATAAAACAATACACTCTAGGTTCCTCATAGAGATATGAAACAATACACTCTAGGTTCCTCTCATAGAGATATAAAACAATACACTCTAGGTTCCTCTCATAGAGATATAAAACAATACACTCTAGGTTCCTCTCATAGAGATATGAAACAATACACTCTAGGTTCCTCTCATAGAGATATAAAACTATACCCTCTAGGTTCCTCTCATAGAGATATAAAACAATACACCCTAGGTTCCTCATAGAGATATAAAACAATACACTCTAGGTTCCTCTCATAGAGATATAAAACAATACACTCTAGGTTCCTCTCATAGAGATATGAAACAATACACTCTAGGTTCCTCTCATAGAGATATAAAACAATACACTCTAGGTTCCTCTCATAGAGATATAAAACAATACACTCTAGGTTCCTCTCATAGAGATATGAAACAATACACTCTAGGTTCCTCTCATAGAGATATAAAACTACCCTCTAGGTTCCTCATAGAGATATGAAACAATACACTCTAGGATCCTCTCATAGAGATATGAAACAATACACTCTAGGTTCCTCTCATAGAGATATAAAACAATACACTCTAGGTTCCTCTCATAGAGCTATAAAACAATACACTCTAGGTTCCTCTCATAGAGATATGAAACAATACACTCTAGGATCCTCTCATAGACATATGAAACAATACACTCTAAGTTCCTCTCATAGAGATATGAAACAATAAACTCTAGGGTCCTCTCATAGAGATATAAAACAATACACTCTAGGTTCCTCTCATAGAGATATGAAACAATACACTCTAGGTTCCTCTCATAGAGATATAAAACTACCCTCTAGGTTCCTCTCATAGAGATATAAAACAATACACCCTAGGTTCCTCATAGAGATATAAAACAATACACTCTAGGTTCCTCTCATAGAGATATAAAACAATACACTCTAGGTTCCTCTCATAGAGATATGAAACAATACACTCTAGGTTCCTCTCATAGAGATATAAAACAATACACTCTAGGTTCCTCTCATAGAGATATAAAACAATACACTCTAGGTTCCTCTCATAGAGATATGAAACAATACACTCTAGGTTCCTCTCATAGAGATATGAAACAATACACTCTAGGTTCCTCTCATAGAGATATGAAACAATACACTCTAGGTTCCTCTCATTGAGATATAAAACAATACACTCTAGGTTCCTCATAGAGATATGAAACAATACACTCTAGGTTCCTCTCATAGAGATATAAAACAATACACTCTAGGTTCCTCTCATAGAGATATAAAACAATACACTCTAGGTTCCTCTCATAGAGATATAAAACAATACACTCTAGGTTCCTCATAGAGATATGAAACAATACACTCTAGGTTCCTCTCATAGAGATATAAAACAATACACTCTAGGTTCCTCTCATAGAGATATAAAACAATACACTCTAGGTTCCTCTCATGGAGATATGAAACAATACACTCTAGGTTCCTCTCATAGAGATATAAAACTATACCCTCTAGGTTCCTCTCATAGAGATATAAAACAATACACCCTAGGTTCCTCATAGAGATATAAAACAATACACTCTAGGTTCCTCTCATAGAGATATAAAACAATACACTCTAGGTTCCTCTCATAGAGATATGAAACAATACACTCTAGGTTCCTCTCATAGAGATATAAAACAATACACTCTAGGTTCCTCTCATAGAGATATAAAACAATACACTCTAGGTTCCTCTCATAGAGATATGAAACAATACACTCTAGGTTCCTCTCATAGAGATATGAAACAATACACTCTAGGTTCCTCTCATAGAGATATGAAACAATACACTCTAGGTTCCTCTCATTGAGATATAAAACAATACACTCTAGGTTCCTCATAGAGATATGAAACAATACACTCTAGGTTCCTCTCATAGAGATATAAAACAATACACTCTAGGTTCCTCTCATAGAGATATAAAACAATACACTCTAGGTTCCTCTCATAGAGATATAAAACAATACACTCTAGGTTCCTCATAGAGATATGAAACAATACACTCTAGGTTCCTCTCATAGAGATATAAAACAATACACTCTAGGTTCCTCTCATAGAGATATAAAACAATACACTCTAGGTTCCTCTCATAGAGATATGAAACAATACACTCTAGGTTCCTCTCATAGAGATATAAAACTATACCCTCTAGGTTCCTCTCATAGAGATATAAAACAATACACCCTAGGTTCCTCATAGAGATATAAAACAATACACTCTAGGTTCCTCTCATAGAGATATAAAACAATACACTCTAGGTTCCTCTCATAGAGATATGAAACAATACACTCTAGGTTCCTCTCATAGAGATATAAAACAATACACTCTAGGTTCCTCTCATAGAGATATAAAACAATACACTCTAGGTTCCTCTCATAGAGATATGAAACAATACACTCTAGGTTCCTCTCATAGAGATATAAAACTACCCTCTAGGTTCCTCATAGAGATATGAAACAATACACTCTAGGATCCTCTCATAGAGATATGAAACAATACACTCTAGGTTCCTCTCATAGAGATATAAAACAATACACTCTAGGTTCCTCTCATAGAGCTATAAAACAATACACTCTAGGTTCCTCTCATAGAGATATGAAACAATACACTCTAGGATCCTCTCATAGACATATGAAACAATACACTCTAAGTTCCTCTCATAGAGATATGAAACAATAAACTCTAGGGTCCTCTCATAGAGATATAAAACAATACACTCTAGGTTCCTCTCATAGAGATATGAAACAATACACTCTAGGTTCCTCTCATAGAGATATAAAACTACCCTCTAGGTTCCTCATAGAGATATGAAACAATACACTCTAGGATCCTCTCATAGAGATATGAAACAATACACTCTAGGTTCCTCTCATAGAGATATAAAACAATACACTCTAGGTTCCTCTCATAGAGCTATAAAACAATACACTCTAGGTTCCTCTCATAGAGATATGAAATAATACACTCTAGGATCCTCTCATAGACATATGAAACAATACACTCTAAGTTCCTCTCATAGAGATATGAAACAATAAACTCTAGGGTCCTCTCATAGAGATATAAAACAATACACTCTAGGTTCCTCTCATAGTGATATAAAACTATACCCTCTAGGATCCTCTCATAGAGATATGAAACAATACACTCTAGGTTCCTCTCATAGAGATATGAAACAATACACTCTAGGTTCCTCTCATAGAGATATAAAACTACCCTCTAGGTTCCTCATAGAGACATGAAACAATACACTCTAGGATCCTCTCATAGAGATATGAAACAATACACTCTAGGTTCCTCTCATAGAGATATAAAACAATACACTCTAGGTTCCTCTCATAGAGATATAAAACAATACACTCTAGGATCCTCTCATAGAGATATGAAACAATACACTCTAGGTTCCTCTCATAGACATATGAAACAATACACTCTAGGTTCCTCTCATAGCAATATGAAACAATACACTCTAGGATCCTCTCATAGAGATATGAAACAATACACTCTAGGTTCCTCTCATAGACATATGAAACAATACACTCTAGGTTCCTCTCATAGCAATATGAAACAATACACTCTAGGATCCCCTCATAGAGATATGAAACAATACACTCTAGGTTCCTCATAGAGATATGAAACAATACACTCTAGGTTCCTCTCATAGACATAAAAAACAATGCATTTGATCGAACACTTTTCGTTTTAATTTTGTTGATCAGGAAAAACCCCAACATGGTGGACAGTAGGACCACGCGGATGCTGATAGAAGTGGCAGAGCTGCACAGGAAGCACCTGGGAGGACAGCTGCTGTTTGGCCCTGACGGCCTGCTGCACATCGTCCTGGGAGACGGCATGATCACCCTGGACGACATGGAGGAGATGGACGGCCTCAGGTGAAACCCAGGGGTCAGGGGGTCAAAGCTCAAGGGCAATATGTCGGCTATTTGGGGATTAGTCTGTGGGGATCATTCTGTCATAATCTTTAGTATGTGTATCTTTCTATGGGTATCTTTCTATGAGTATCTTTCAATGGCCATCTTTCTATGGGTATCTTTCTATGGCCATCTTTCTATGGCCATCTTTCTATGGGTATCTTTCTATGGCCATCTTTCTATGGGAATCTTTCTATGGCCATCTTTCTATTCACATCTTTCTATGGTAATCTTTCAATGGCCATCTTTCTATGGGTATCTTTCTATGGCCATCTTTCTATGGTTATCTTTCTATGGCCATCTTTCTATGGGTATCTTTCTATGGTTATCTTTTATTTGCATCTTTTTATGGTTATCTTTCTATGGCCATCTTTCTATGGCTATCTTTCTATTCACATCTTTTTATGGTTATCTTTCTATGGGTATCTGTTTATGAGAGTCTTTCTATGGCCATCTTTCTATGGGTATCTGTCTATGGGAGTCTTTCTATGGCCATCTTTCTATGGGTATCTGTCTATGGGAGTCTTTCTATGGCCATCTTTCTATGGGTATCTGTCTATGGGATATCTTTCTATGGCCATCTTTCTATGGGTATCTGTCTATGGGATATCTTTCTATGGCCATCTTTCTATGGGTATCTGTCTATGGGATATCTTTCTATGGCCATCTTTCTATAGGTATCTGTCTATGGGAGTCTTTCTATGGCCATCTTTCTTCTGGTATTTTTTAGGCCACTGTAGGCCATTTCCCAAAAACTTAAAGGACAGTAAGTCTTCTAACATTTGGCAAGATGAAGCAATATGGCAGCAGTGAACCAAGACAGTAGCTACAGTTTTTCTACTTCCAACACTTTCCTCCCAACTAACCAGTTGTCCTTTCTTGTGTCTGCAGTGATTTCACAGGGTCTGTGTTGAGGGTGGACGTGGACACAGACTGCTGCACGGCTCCCTACTCCATACCCAGGAACAACCCCTACTTCAACAGCACCAACCAGCCACCAGAAATATTTGCCCACGGACTGCATGACCCAGGCAGGTGAGTGAAATGCTCCATGACCATACCTGATACCTGTACCTACCCAGAGAATCCCCCCAATACTTCACATACCTGATACCTGTACCCACCAAGATAATCCCCCAATACTTCACATACCTGATACCTGTACCCACCCAGAGAATCCCACCAATACTTCACATACCTGATACCTGTACCCACCCAGAGAATCCCACCAATACTTCACATACCTGATACCTGTACCCACCAAGATAATCCCCCCAATACTTCACATACCTGATACCTGTACCCACCCAGATAATCCCCCCAATACTTCACATACCTGATACCTGTACCCACCCAGAGAATCCCACCAATACTTCACATACCTGATACCTGTACCCACCCAGAGAATCCCACCAATACTTCACATACCTGATACCTGTACCCACCCAGAGAATCCCACCAATACTTCACATACCTGATACCTGTACCCACCCAGAGAATCCCACCAATACTTCACATACCTGATACCTGTACCCACCCAGAGAATCCCACCAATACTTCACATACCTGATACATGTACCCACCAAGATAATCCCCCCAATACTTCACATACCTGATACCTGTACCCACCCAGAGAATCCCACCAATACTTCACATACCTGATACCTGTACCCACCCAGAGAATCCCACCAATACTTCACATACCTGATACCTGTACCCACCCAGAGAATCCCACCAATACTTCACATACCTGATACCTGTACCCACCCAGAGAATCCCACCAATACTTCACATACCTGATACCTGTACCCACCCAGAGAATCCCACCAATACTTCACATACCTGATACCTGTACCCACCAAGATAATCCCCCCAATACTTCACATACCTGATACTTGTACCCACCCAGAGAATCCCCCCAATACTTCACTATGGTGTGTGTGTGTATCTTCTCATATATTAATATTAGTATATAGTATGTCATTTTTAATTGTGAGTGACAGCTAATTGTGAGTGACAGCTCATTATGAGTGACAGTTGCACCTATTCCTTTCTAGTGTGTATCTTCTCAACCATGGACATGATCAGATCACTCAGTGTGTTACTGCCTCGGTTGTTCTGTGTCTTCACATGGTAAAAGGTTGATCATGGATTGACTGTACTAGGCTATGAGTTTCATTAGAACGTGTTCATCAATCTTACTGAGTTGTAGCTGGGTGTGTGAGATATGCAGCTATTGATTTACAGTATCCCCGTTGCATGCCACTGTTTTATCATGTGGCACAACCACCCCAAGGTGACACTCAGGGAGTTACGCATCATCGCAGATGGACAGTGTCATGGCGTTCCAATGTTTTTCCCACTTATCCGTTCATTCCTGTCTTTCCCCAGGTGTGCCGTGGACCACCATCATACGGATAACAACGGGAGTCTCTTGATCCTGTGCACGGACGCCAGTGGTAGGAACGCGTCTGCAGGGAGAATACTGGCGATCACTAAGGGGAAAGACTACGGTGAGTTCCTTCTTCTAATGGTTTTCCCTAACAACACTGAGGATGTGTCCCAAATGGCACCCTATTCCCTATATGGTGCACTACTGAGTGCATGAGCCCTGGTTAAAAGGAGTGCACTTTATAGAGGACAGGCTGCCATTTGGGACCTTTAGGAGCCTGAGAGTGCCCTTTAGGAGTGTGTCTGGAATACATCAATGGGACATTAATGTTGCTTGTTATGAAAATAGCTCTGTCTGCCTTACAGTCTCATTTCATGTTCTCTCTCACCTTGGGAAAGTGTGGAAGAATCTGATGGAATTCCTCACAAATGACCTTTTTGGATAACCTTTCATTTTACTGTGTGTTCTGCACAAGTTTTTTTGGAATACAACTGGATTCTTTCCTATTATGAGAATGCGGTATTTGGTCGGCCTCCAACTTGTTCAGTACACAGTGTATCTGAGTTTTACATTTATTTAAAAAAAGTATCAGAAGTTATTGTGATCCACAAACGATTCGTCCTCGCATATCATTGCCAGGGGAATGTGAGTTTGTGTCCATGACTAGGATTTATAGTTGTCAACCACAATGAATATCTTGATGATGGGTTAGTATAGTTGAAAGCACACTAAACAGAGCCATGAGGATCTGGGGTTCATATTCTCCTTGGTGCACGTCAAAAGAGCATAATCGACACCAGAACACTCTTTCTAACACAATGAAGTAATGGGTGCTTATGTTTGGTTTGAATCATGTAGAGCTGTTTGTTTGATTCTAATAACCAGACAATGAGTGCTATTTCAGCCACCCGCAAAACAACCCCCCCAACCCCCTCCCTCCCAGCCCCTCAGCCTAGTTTAAAGCCCCCACCCATTCCATTGGCCACCTCTCACCGAGGACTATCACTGATTGGGCCAAATTAACCCAGACCCCGGCCCCGATTATACTATTGCCATGATGGAGGTGGAGTTCATTACCTATCTGATTACACCCTAATAGGGGCGAGAACTCCTCACATCATAATGTCCATTATTCCCATGTAATGACTACATAACACATTACATTCATGTTGTCCCAAAAATACACTAAAACTCCATCATCAACCTCCTGCGCTATTTAGTACAACCATCACTTAATACGTTCAGTTTCAATGTTAATGAGGAGGTATCGTGGCGGTTAAAGCCCTACATTACATTTAATCCAGTTTAGCAAAGTTGTTTTTAACAAGGCAAGGCCTCAGTCACAGTAATTGAGACCACCCTCCACTACGTACTAATGGACTCGTGACAGATGGCAGTAAACATGGATATCCTTTTCTCTTCCTACACCAACAGAGAAAACAGGACTCATTAGAGTGGGCATAAATCACACCCAGGTCTCGGAGTCACAGTCATTAGCCTAGGGTCCGACCATGGCAGCTCCAGGTCTCAGGGAGTCACAGTCATTAGACTAGGGTGTGACCATGGCAGCTCCAGGTCTCAGGGAGTCACAGTCATTAGCCTAGGGTCCGACCATGGCAGCTCCAGGTCTCAGGGAGTCACAGTCATTAGACTAGGGTCCTACCATGGCAGCTCCAGGTCTCAGGGAGTCACAGTCATTAGACTAGGGTCCTACCATGGCAGCTCCAGGTCTCAGGGAGTCACAGTCATTAGACTAGGGTCCGACCATGGCAGCTCCAGGTCTCAGGGAGTCACAGTCATTAGACTAGGGTCCGACCATGGCAGCTCCAGGTCTCAGGTAGTCACAGTCATTAGACTAGGGTCCGACCATGGCAGCTCCAGGTCTCAGGTAGTCACAGTCATTAGACTAGGGTCCGACCATGGCAGCTCCAGGTCTCAGGGAGTCACAGTCATTAGACTAGGGTCTGACCATGGCAGCTCCAGGTCTCAGGGAGTCACAGTCATTAGACTAGGGTCTGACCATGGCAGCTCCAGGTCTCAGGGAGTCACAGTCATTAGACTAGGGTCCGACCATGGCAGCTCCATGTGCAGAGTGAAGGAATGGTGCCATGTTTGCCACCACAGAGAATAATATTGTACACTAGATAGCACAAAGGTGAACCAAAAAGGATTTTTCGGCTGTCTTCATAGGAGCAAGATGGGGTTCTACCTGGAATCAAAGAGGGTTCTCCTAAGGGAACAGCCACAAAACCCTTTTGGAACTTTTTTTTCTAAGAGTGTAGGGAATAAACAGAGTGAAACTCACTGCAACGCCCATGTTATATGAATGTAATATCTAAGATGTAGCTAGTCATATTTTGGTCATGCTGTCAAATGACAGTTATCTTAGGCTGAAAATAATAACTTTTGACAAATGCTATATGTTCCAAAAAATAACTTTTTGGGAGGGATACACAAATAGACTTAAAATACCACAATAATTCTGAATTCGTTTTTTGTAGATATGGCACTATATACTGTGTATTGTGCACTATATGTATAGGGCACTACTTTTGACCAGAGCTCTATGGGCCTTGGTTAAAAGAATAGTGCACTTTAAAGACAATAGGGTGCCATTTGGGGCACAGCCTCTGCAATTACACTGATCTGAGGCCTATGTATCTGTGTTTATGTAGAGAACGAGGCGTCCATCTTAATGATACTGATCTGAGGCCTGTACCTGTTTGTTTCTGTGGAGAACGAGGCGTCCATCTTAATGATACTGATCTGAGGCCTGTGTATCTGTGTGTTACTGTAGAGAACGAGGCGTCCATCTTTGACCTGGCGACCAGTGGAGGAGCAGCACCTGTGGGAGGGTTCATCTACAGAGGCTGTCAGTCCAGAAGGCTCTACGGGAGCTATGTGTTCGGAGACAAGAACGGGTAAGCTTATAAGTTCTAAATATTATAACAGGGTTTTTATTTATCGTCAAATGATCTAGATTAAATGTATAGCTAGTTTGAATCAAACATTGTTTTCTCATTTGGAACGTTCTCGAACGGTTCTAGTGTTCATTGACTTTGAATTGAACAAACACAAGCAGCTGTGTTCAGTAACCCAACTTTGCTATGGTGAACGTAACTCTGAGGTAAACACTATGCCAATTGACGTCCATCCCCTGATTCTGTCCATGGTCACCGTGCCAACATAAACCCAGTGTTCCATCCACGTTGGGGGGAAAACATTACTATCACATTACTGACACTACTACTGCTCAGGCTCATTCACTGTAAATGGAGACGTGATTTCCTGCCCCGGTTGGTTGGTCAGTTTGGCTACGGCCTCGTGTTGTTCACACGTCTCATTGGTTGATAATTCATCTTCCTCTCTTGCTGAAGTCAAACCTCGCCTCTTGAATAAACAAAGGAAATAAAGACGCTGAAGGAAGTACACTATTGAGACATTATGGCAATGTGTTTGGAAAAATGACTCGCAGCTACTTAGTCTCATTTCAGTTTTTGAAGGGCACGTTGTTGTGAAAGGGCGAGGAGGATTTCGGCATCATGTTTATTTGGAAACCAAAAGACTTCATGCACACTAAGGCACTGAAACACAAGACTGTTGTGCTGTGACATGAAAGGAAACAATAGGCCGTTTTTGCTGACCCCTGACCTGTGCTTAATGCTAGCATTACTGTAACAGTGTGCTGATTTCGCGCTGTGCTTTTGTGTGTGCGCGTGTGTGTGCGTATGTGTGCGTTTCAGGAACCTACGGATCCTCCAGAAGGGCTCAGCGGCGGCAGGGGACCAGTGGCAGGAGAAAGCTCTGTGTCTGGGGACCAGCAGCTCCTGTGGCTCCGCTCTGGTGGGACATATCCTGGGCTTCGGAGAGGACCAACTAGGTCAGTAGAACCAGCACAAAGGCTGTTTCCCAAATGGCACCCTATTCCCAATATAGTGCAGTACGTTTTGACCAGAGCACTATGGGCCCTTGTTGAAAGTAGTGCACTAAATAGGGAATAGGGTGCCATTTGGGATCCATCGCAACTCTCTCTAGTCTAAAGACGGGCCCCTACATGTATAGACACATTATTATATGTCAATTTCTGTGTGTTTCTGGGTGTCTCTCTACATCTGAGCTGATGTTATGAGTGACAGCTTTTGTCAACAAAGGGTCTGGATGCAGAAGATAGATTGCAGAGTGTCAAGCCATCCTGAAATCAGTGTTTACACCCAATGACAGATGTCAAAACTGTGGAAAACTCTAGTTCAGAATCATTGGGGCATTGTATATGGAACAATGGTACATGTATTTACATAGTACATCCCTGGAGTGCGATGTCAATGTTCAACATGTTTCCACTCGGTTGGGTTTAGAAACAAGACTGCTCCAATTGAGTTTCCGAGATTAGGAAGTGAGGGGAAAAACGTCAGCGGAGTCTCAAATTCAAGCCGTTATTCGAGTGATATTCATGATATTGGACCAGAAAACCAGAGGTCACACACGCTGTGTGAGGGGAACTAATACCTCCATCCCTTCCCTCCGTGTCACCTTTCCTCCATGGCACGTTCCAGCAGCAGGATATTAAAGTTTCCCTGCTTCCTGAAGGATTATATGGTCATTTCCATACGATAGCACCAGGCCTCAAAGAGCCTACTGATATGGCATGTAGTTGGCCACCTGGTGATGAATGTTTCTGGTCTGTGTTATTGTTTACCAGCCTACCAGTCATACCATCTTAGGTGAGGTCAGGTTCGCTACATCAACAAACCCACTGAACCCAATTCATTGTATCCCCGTTTGACAAAAGGACTCACTGTGAGCTCATGTTTTGCAGGGAACTAATTATCCATATTGGCATACAACGGGCACACAGGGTTAACCATGGGACTTGCCAGTATCTTGGCGTGGTGTTAGTTGAAGATTTTTGCTTTTGTTCATGATTTGTAAATGGGGCGGGGGTAGGCGAATGGTGGAGGGCTGTGCTGAGCTGGGCTGGCTTCCCACAACAGGGCCCCATTGACACATGTTTACAATTTGTCCTCTTATGGAGCCGTGTTGTGGGCTTTGCTCCTCATTAAATGACTCGCCTGGTTCCAGTCAGGAGTTTTCAGTTGTTCCCTGATACTCACTCTCTCACAAGTCCCATGGCAAGTGCAGCGCTGCAGGGACCCTGAGCAGGGACCCTGAGCAGGGACCCTGATCAGGGCCTCTTCTCTTATTTTCTCTCTGTTTCTCTCTCTCAATTTCAATATCAATTTAAGGGGTCTATGGCATGAGAAACATACAGTTGAATTTGGAAGTTTACATACACTTATTTTGGAGTCATTAAAGCTTGTTTTTCAACCACTCCACAAAAACTATAAGTCAGTTAGGACATCTACTTTGTGCATGACACAAGTAATTTTTCCAACAATTTTTTACAGACAGATTATTTCATTCATTCATTCATTTCAATTCACTGTATCACAATTCCAGTGGGTCAGAAGTTTACATACAGTAAGTTGACTGTGCCTTTAAACAGCTTGGAAAATTACAGAAAATGATGTCATGGCTTTAGAAGCTTCTGATAGGCTAATTGACAACATTTGAGTCAATTGGAGGTGTACCTGTGGATGTATTTCAAGGCCTACCTTCGAACTCAGTGCCTCTTTGCTTAGCATCATGGGAAAATGAAAATAAATCAGCCAAGACCTCAGAAAATAAATTGTAGACCTCCACAAGTCTGGTTCATCCTTGGGAGCAATTTCCAAATGTCTGAAGGTACCACGTTCATCTGACAAACAATAGTATGCAAGTATAAACACCATGGGACCACGCAGCCGTCATACCGCTCAGGAAGGAGACGTGTTCTGTCTCCTAGAGATTAACGTACTTTGGTGCAAAAAGTGCAAATCAATCCCAGAACAACAGCAAAGGACCTTGTGAAGATGCTGGAGGAAACAGGTACAAAAGTATCTATATCCACAGTAAAACAAGTCATATATCGACATAACCTGAAAGGCCGCTCAGCAAGGAAGAAGCCACTGCTCCAAACCCGGCACAAAAATGCCAGACTGCGGTTTGCAACTGCACATGGGGACAAAAATCATACTTTTTGGAGAAATGTCCTTTGGTCTGATGAAACAAAAATAGAACTGTTTGGCCATAATGACCAGTGTTATGTTTGGAGGAAAAAGAGGGAGGCTTGCACACCGAAGAACACCATCCAAACTGTGAAGCACGGGGGTGGCAGCGTCATGTTGTGGAGGTGCTTTGCTGCAGGAGGGACTGGTGCAATTCACAAAATAAATGGCATCATGAGGCAGTGAAATTATGTGAATATTTTGAAGCAACATCTCAAGACATCAGTCAGGAAGTTAAAGCTTGGTCGCAAATGGGTCTTCCAAATGGACAATGACCCCAAGCATACTTCCAAAGTTGTGGCAAAATGGCTTAAAGACAACAAAGTCAAGGTATGGGAGTGGCCATCACAAAGCCCTGACCTCAATCCTATAGAAAATCTGTGGGCAGAACTGAAAAAGCGTGTGCAAGTAAGGAGGCCTACAAACCTGACTCAGTTACACCAGCTCTGTCAGGAGGAATGGGCCAAAATTCACCCAACTTATTGTGGGAAGCTTGTGGAAGGCTACCCGAAACGTTTGACCCAAGTGAAACTATTTAAAGGCAATGCTACCAAATACTAATTGAGTGTATGTAAACTTCTGACCAACTGGGAATGTGATGAAAGAAATAAAAGCTGAAATCAAACATTCTCTCTACTATTATTCTGACATTTCACATTCTTAAAATAAAGTGGTGATCCTAACTGACCTAAGACAGGGAATTTTTACTAGGATTAAATGTAAGGAATAGTCGAAAAACTGAGTTAATTGTATTTGGCTAAGGTATATGTAAACTTCCGACTTCAATTGTATGTTAACATTGCCAAAGCAAGTGAACTAGATAATTAACTAAGTGAAATAAACAATACAAATTAACAGTAAACATTAAACTCACAAAAGTTCCAAAATAATAATATGATGTGCAAATGATAAAGTTCAAAAGGGAAAATAAATAAACATAAATATATGGGTTGTATTTATAATGCTGTTCTTCACGGGCTGCCCTTTTCTTGTGTCAACAGGGCTTCTTAACTGGTTGCCCTTTTTTCTCTCTCTCTCTCTCTCTCTCTCTCTCTCTCTCTCTCTCTCTCTCTCTCTCTCTCTGTCTCTCAATTCAATTCAATTCAAGGGCTTTATTCTCACTCTCTCTTCTCTCCCTCTCTCTCTCGCTCTTGCTTTATCTTCTCTTATTTGCTCTCTCTAGATAGGGCTGATGCCTGGACTACATTTCCCATGTAACCCCTGTTCTCCTCACCCCCAGGTGAAGTGTACATCCTGGCCACCAGTAAAAGCATGGCTCAGTCACACAGTGGGAAGCTCTACAAGCTAGTGGACCCTAAAAGGTAAAGAACATAACTTTCTTTGTGTGCGTGTGTGTCTGTGGCCTGCCCATATGCCTACACAAAGCACATATAGTGGCAGTGCAGGATCACAACTTCACAGATAGAGGTAGCGTCACACCTCCCTCCATCCCTTGTTTTTTACACCTCTTCAATACAACACACACACACACACACACACACACACACACACACACACACACACACACACACACACACACACACACACACACACACACACACACACACACCAGGGCTCTTATCCCCTTAAACAAATCATCACACACACCAGGGCTCTTATCCCCTTAAACAAATCATCACACACACCAGGGCTCTTATCCCCTTGAACAAATCATCACACACACCAGGGCTCTTATTCCCTTAAACAAATCATCACACACACCAGGGCTCTTATCCCCTTAAACAAATCATCACACACACCAGGGCTCTTATCCCCTTATACAAATCATCACACACACCAGGGCTCTTATCCCCTTAAACAAATCATCACACACACCAGGGCTCTTATCCCCTTAAACAAATCATCGCACAACGGCCGGATCCCCGGCCAACACAAATCTCAGCGTGGTCATTTGAGAGTAAGCATACCGTTTCCAACACCAGCACTACCAGCGGGCCCTGTTAGAGAGAGAGGGAAGATAGGAGAGACGAACGAGAGAGAGAATAGTGAGGAGAGGGGGGAGAGAGAGAGAGAGCGAGGAGAGAGCGAGCACACGTGGCTCGCTGGGTATTTTCGTAGCGTTTGACAGGGCTGCTTATACACTCCTGGAGAGAACGGATGGCACCTGTCGACGAGTGGTATTGTTTTCCTCATAGTCATAGGGAGGGATTTGTTACATGTGACTGGAATATCTGGTGGTTTGGGTTTTAATAAGGAAGGGATGCTGTGTCCCAACAATGTGCCCCGCTGCGTCCCAACAATCCAGGTCGCACACAGCTGATAATGTGCTGGAGTTTCTGGTGATAAATATTACGAGAGGAGATGGTTGCCTGTTAATCATTGTTGTATGCTTGCTAAACATTTTACCACATGTTTTACTCTATTCAATATTTTCGATAATCATGAATCCTTAACAAATGATGTTTGCGTCAACCCTAGTACATGTGAAAAACATTTCTCCCAGCACACCAGGAGGTACGTATATGGGGTGTATGAAGTCCCCCTCCACCGCAGCCAACATCTGAGACGTGTAGGCCTTGAATGTCACTGATATATAGTCTGAATCATGAGAAATTACATTGAACACAACCAGATCCTCTCACTTTCTAATTCAAACCAATCGCACTTCAAGCTGTGTCTTTCCACCCTCAGCCACCCAGAAATCATCAAGTCCCCCTTTTCAGCACCCTGGAATGGAGAACTAGAGATCCTCATGTAGGTTTAGGTCCTTCAGCTTAAGTGAAGTTGGCAGGGAGGCATGTGGAGACAGAATAATGTTTCCTTAAGTCCATTTCACTTTATTGGAGTGTCTGTGTGTCTGTGTGTGTGTGTGTGTGTGTGTGTGTGTGTGTGTGTGTGTGTGTGTGTGTGTGTGTGTGTGTGTGTGTGTGTGTGTGTGTGTGTGTGTGTGTGTGTGTGTGTGTGTGTGTGTGTGTGTGTGTGTGTGTGTGTGTGTGTGTGTGTGTGTGTGTGTGCGTGCGTGTGTGTATGTGTGCTTGCCTGTGTGGGACAATAGAAACAGATCCCTGGCTAATTATTGCTAAGGTGATGACAGTACCAACCAAGTCGGATCTGTTAATTATTGCTAAGGTGATGACAGTACCAACCAAGTCGGATCTGTTAATTATTGCGAAGGTGATGACAGTACCAACCAAGTCACAGTTAATTACGCCACAGATGTTTCTACGGGCCCCTTGCTGCTCTGCTCAACGTTTTATTTATGTTTTTTGGCTGGACACATTTTTCCCAAACAACAATTCTTTCCACCCATATTTTGGGCTTGTTTAGTCTGTATAGTGGCCTGTGTGGTGCTGGGAGTCCGGCTTCTACACACACACAACACACACACACACACACACACACACACACACACACACCACTAACTCATTACAGGGAGGATGGAGAGGGGGAGGGGCAGCTAACGTTTCTGACCTTGCTGCGTTATCACGCCTGATGGGCCACCCGTCCCCCTCTACCCCTTCTGGGGTACCTGGCGCCCCCTCACCCTCCTCCATTACAGAAGACTTGTATTCCTGAGAGGCGAGCCTGTGGTGGTCCGGGGGTCCCACAACATCCACCATCCACCCACATGGTGTTTTCATTACATGTATGTTTGGGGAAGAGGAGGGGGGCTTTAGGAGGTAGGAGGCTGGGGAGGGGAGTGAAAGAGGAAAATCACCTAAACCCCCCTGCAATGTTTTGGGGTAAACACAGTGCGCTGACTTCATTTGTAGGTATTTGTTTGTCAGTCGGGTACCGTCCAATAATAAATAGGCCACCATGCGTCTCAGTAACATCATTATATGTTGTCTCTGTCCCATGTGGACACTGTCGTGGAAATTCTGTACTGAGAGAGATTTCATTTCTAAATATACAACACAGAGGCAGAGTAGGATCATGTGGCATTGTTTACTTGCTCTACTGTGGAAGGAGACAGAGCTGTTTAAAAATCCCTTGCCCGGGATTCAAACCTAGTCCATATGCATCACACTCACACACACACACACACACACACACACGATATGCCGTCTTCCCCAAGGCTTCAACGGGTTTCAGCTCTGTTTTTAATTTTTCCTTTTCCCCTCTTCCTATAATTAGAACAGTATAATGTCTGATTGAGACATGCAATGCTTCATTGAATATGTCTTATCTCAATTGCCCTGCCACACGCAGTCAGAGGTCGCCATGGGAGAGAGAGAGAGACTTATTTATTTCTGGTGCTAACATCCATTTAGAAGCAGAGGAGGAGGAGGCTTCATTCCTTGAGAGAGGAGAGACACAAACAAACACCGCCTCTGGGTATTGGGTGGGTTGGTTATGTGGGGGAGGATGTCACTGGCCACATTGTAAAGCTGTACAGTATGTAACTGCCAGGTTGTTTATCGCGTATAAGAATGGAAGGAACAGAGCCACGTTTTATTCAAAACCAAATTCTGTCCCGTCCTCACGATTCCGTCTGGAACCTGAATGGGGGGAGAGACAGTTGAAACAGTAAGAACTCCTGCTGATAACGGTAATAAAAAAAGTTGTCTTTCCATCTAAACAGGCTTTTATCCAAAGAGGGAGGAAATGGTTCTCCTGTGTCATAATATACTTTTCACACAATTTAGGGTTTAGTTGAGTCAGGTGCAGTCCTCTGGTTGAATTGTGTTGAGTAAAGAGGTTGAGAAGACCCAGTGGACATAGAATAGGGCTCTCCTTTATGAAGTCACTATGGAAGTCACAAATTACAGGAAGTACTGGGGAGAAGGAGCAGGGAGGTGTGTGTGCGTGCGTGTGTGTGTGCATGCGTGTGCATGTGTGCGTGTTCAGTGTGTGTGGTACGATAGCTCCCAGCTCCCGATATGCTGGCAAAAAAAAGCCAGCTCTTTTATTCAGATGTCCCTCCTAAATCTTGCTGCTGCACTACTGTGGTCCTGCCCTTGACAAAGCTGCTCCACAGCTCCACTGAATGGCCCTGGCTCCTACAATACACAGTACATTTCTGACACAATTAAAACAAGGGATGAAACCACAAAGAAGCCCCCAAACAATGGAGCCGGATGACAAAACAGCCAAAGGACTCACACTGGGCCGTTTGATTTAGCCATTGTTGGGATGCACAATGTACACCACTCCAGGGCTTTTTTCTCACATACACCTCATGCCAATCAAGCAAGCCCCAGCACATAGCCCCAACACATTCTTTCCCAAAACCCTCCCCACCAACTCCCAGGCTACCAGCCACCCATTACTATCAAAGCTTTAAGTGAAATAAATCTGATAGTCGTTAGAGTATCCCTCACTAATAGCATCCCCTATATCAATCAGCTGTATGATTTGATCTGGGGTGACTTTTGAAGCGGTGAGATATTATAAAGAGGTCTGGGTTGTGAGTAAGAGGGAGCTGATCAGGGATCAGGCTCAGCATATGGTCCCTGGCTGATGTCTCCTGTTCTGGAACAAAGGGGTGGGGTGGGGGGGGGGGGGCAGCTGAGCCAAGCAGAGCTCCATACATCCCTCCACCCCGCCTCCCTCCTCCATTCAGCCACTAGGACTACACTTTGAAAAAAAGAAGCTATCTAGAACCTAAGAGTGTTGGGAACCAGCCAATAATGTATACAAACCCTAGATGACTGATATGTATTGGCCATTGAGAGGTTTTTGAAGCCACCGGTCGGCCATATTGGCACTCCCCCCCAGTAGGAGCAGTTCTCCATAGGAATTAATGGAATTCTACAGTATTTCAATGAAATGTTTTAAGGTCAAAATTACATGTATTGAAGTATTTTTGTTGTTGTAGCGGGGACATTAACATTAGTAATAAAAATATATATATACTTTAAGGAAAATGTTTTTATATTTAAAAAATATATATATATTTTTATGTTTAGCTCACATAATATAATTTAAGATTATGCATTAAGTTGTCTGTAATAGAATGAATGTGGCAAAAACAAATGTAGACATTAATAAATTGCATTTCTAAAGCTTCCCCCCAAAAAAACAACGTGTGGGAGTGCCAAGATGGAGGCTCAGGGGGCTTCAAAACAGCACCCCCTATCAGTCATCTAGTGTATATATAAATCACTGGGACCAGCCTGGCCCAGCGCCGTGGACACTCAAACTAATAAGCTGCCCTCCTTTAATTTATCAGTCTTCATCAGTCTGTGTTTTATGCAAGTGTCCTCGCCGAGTTTATACATTCCCACAGTGCCTGTTGACCCAGCTGCCTTTGTCAAGTGGCGCTCAGGCAGGTGTTGTTTTCACCCGGGACCATGGCCACCCATGGTACTAATACAAACTGATGAGGGGCAATAGCCGTGGCTGACCCCTGTCCGCCTGACACTATTAACAGTGTTGTACCCCAATCCTCCAGGGACTAGCTGTCCCCCTTTTCTCTCTCTCTCACCCTGGTCTCTTTCTCCCAACTCCATCACTCTCCCACCCTCTCTCTTTCTGTCCCTCCTTCTCTCTGTTTTAACTACGTGCAGCCTGTCACAACAAAGGCCCAGAGTGTGGATGAGAAAAGGCACAGGGATGGGTGGGTTCTGAGGGGAGCGGAGCATGGGAATCGCCCCCCCCCCCCACCCCTCCACCCCCTAGAGACCCCCTCTAGGCTCTGGTACTGCCCCGGGACTGCCATCAGTCAATGTGGCTGTCAGAACAACACTCTTCCAGCCACGGTGTCCGACTCACATACCCCCAGAACCCTGACCAGGACCCCCTAACTCACTCACACACACAACACAGGGCAGGAGCCCCTCCTTTGAGCACTAACCAACCACAGTCAGTAAGTCAGTTCACTCACAACCAGACCTCAATATCACATTCAGTTGTGGCTCCTGTCTGTCCGTTGGTCATTAGATCTCTATAGCATTATTTCTCTATAGCATTATCTCTCTACAGCATTAGAGCTCTCCCCAACATGATCTATCTACAGCATGAGAGCTCTCCCCAGCATTATCTCTATTATCTCTCTACAGCATTAGATGTCTCTACAGCATTCTCTCTCAGCGTTATTTATCTACAGCATTAGGTGTCTACAGCGCCCAGAGAGTCCAGCAGGCAGAGAGTCCAGCAGGCAGAGTGCACTGGCCATTCCACAGCACTCCCACCAGGCTTTCTGTTTTCCATACCACTACCAGTGTGTGTGTGTGTGTGTGTGTGTGTGTGTGTGTGTGTGTGTGTGTGTGTGTGTGTGTGTGTGTGTGTGTGTGTGTGTGTGTGTGTGTGTGAGTGCCTGATGGATATGTCAATACACTGCCTGGCTGAGGCTTGTCTTGCCTCATTCGTCGATGCTGTTTAGCCCCATCCACACACACAGGAACACACACAAGCTAACAGGCAATTCACATTTGAATTCCATCACGTAGAACGCTGCTATATTATTTCCAGGTTTTTGAGCCCGGTCTGGAGCGTGATATGAAATGATCATACTGTAAGCCTCCTTTGGGCCAGTGCGTGTGTTCAATGTTTGTCTTGTTATGAGATGATCACAATATGTCTGTTTAGTATGCTGCCTGTTGGCAGTGTGGTTGGATATGTTTGCGGGTGTGTGCTACATCTGTGTGTGTGTGGGGTGTTTATGAGTCTCCTGTCATGCTGAATTGCAGCAGCGAATGCCTGTTCCCGGTGGCCTGTTCCCGGTGGCCTAGACAGACACACACACATACACATACACACACACATGTCCTCAGTGGAAATAAAACCCTGGTCCAGTCATTCAGTCAGTCCACCATTCCCCCAGCCTCCCAACCTCTGATGCTCCAAATGAATTATTATACTCAAAAACTCATTAACAACATTCCAGAAATGGAATATTCCAGAAAGAACCCTGTCACACACAGAGTCTCTCCGTACTCAAACATTCATTCTCCCCATGACTCCTTTCCATCACATCAATGTTCTGTAAAGGCACATTCTGGTGGAGCCGTTTCCTCTTCCCTGTTGTGCATGGTTAAGTGATCTGCTGCTATGGCACCACTGCTGCTGCCTCTAGTGTGTGTGTGTGTGTGTGTGTGTGTGTGTGTGTGTGTGTGTGTGTGTGTGTGTGTGTGTGTGTGTGTGTGTGTGTGTGTGTGTGTGTATAACCGCCATCGATAAAAGACAGTACTGTGCAGCCGTCTTCATCGACCTTGCCAAGGCTTTCGACTCTGTCAATCACCAATTCTTATAGGCAGACTCAGGAGCCTCGGTTTTTCGGATGACTGCCTTGCCTGGTTCACCAATTACTTTGCAGACAGAGTTCAGTGCGTCAAATCGGAGGGCATGCTGTCTGGTCCTCTGGCAGTCTCTATGGGGGTGCCACAGGGTTCAATTCTCGGGCCGACTCTTTTCTCTGTGTATATCAATGATGTTGCTCTTGCTGCGGGCGATTCCCTGATCCACCTCTACGCAGACGACACCATTCTATATACTTTCGGCCCGTCTTTGGACACTGTGCTATCTAACCTCCAAACAAGCTTCAATGCCATACAACACTCCTTCCGTGGCCTCCAACTGCTCTTAAACGCTAGTAAAACCAAATGCATGCTTTTCAACCGGTCGCTGCCTGCACCCGCATGCCCGACTAGCATCACCACCCTGGATGGTTCCGACCTAGAATATGTGGACGTCTATAAGTACCTAGGTGTCTGGCTAGACTGCAAACTCTCCTTCCAGACTCATATCAAACATCTCCAATCGAAAATCAAATCAAGAGTCGGCTTTCTATTCCGCAACAAAGCCTCCTTCACTCACGCCGCCAAGCTTACCCTAGTAAAACTGACTATCCTACCGATCCTCGACTTCGGCGATGTCATCTACAAAATGGCTTCCAACACTCTACTCAGCAAACTGGATGCAGTCTATCACAGTGCCATCCGTTTTGTCACTAAAGCACCTTATACCACCCACCACTGTGACTTGTATGCTCTAGTCGGCTGGCCCTCGCTACATATTCGTCGCCAGACCCACTGGCTCCAGGTCATCTACAAGTCCATGCTAGGTAAAGCTCCGCCTTATCTCAGCTCACTGGTCACGATGGCAACACCCATCCGTAGCACGCGCTCCAGCAGGTGTATCTCACTGATCATCCCTAAAGCCAACACCTCATTTGGCCGCCTTTCGTTCCAGTACTCTGCTGCCTGTGACTGGAACGAATTGCAAAAATCGCTGAAGTTGGAGACTTTTATCTCCCTCACCAACTTCAAACATCAGCTATCTGAGCAGCTAACCGATCGCTGCAGCTGTACATAGTCTATTGGTAAATAGCCCACCCTTTTTCACCTACCTCATCCCCATACTGTTTTTATTTATTTACTTTTCTGCTCTTTTGCACACCAATATCTCTACCTGTACATGACCATCTGATCATTCATCACTCCAGTGTTAATCTGCAAAATTGTAATTATTTGCCTACCTCCTCATGCCTTTTGCACACATTGTATATAGACTCCCCCTTTGGTTTCTACTGTGTTATTGACTTGTTAATTGTTTACTCCATGTGTAACTCTTTGTTGTCTGCTCACACTGCTATGCTTTATCTTGGCCAGGTCGCAGTTGCAAATGAGAACTTGTTCTCAACTAGCCTACCTGGTTAAATAAAGGTGAAATAAAAAAATAAAAAAAAGTGTGTGTGTGTGTGTGTGTGTGTGTGTGTGTGTGTGTGTGTGTGTGTGTGTGTGTGTGTGTGTGTGTGTGTGTGTGTGTGTGTGTGTGTGTGTGTGTGTGTGTGTGTGTGTGTGTGTGTGTGTGCGTGCGTGTGTGTGAGAATATGGTGTGTGAAAGAAAGGCCACATATCCGTATGTAATGCCTCAGAACAGTGTGCATGAGCCTTTAGAGTGTGTGACCGTTGCCCTCCCTGTGTGGCCCCTGCAGGCCCGCTGTCCCTAAGGAGTGTCAGAGACAGGTGGAGGCCCCGGAGCTGCTGGGAACGGCCTGCTCACGGCAGTGTAAGAACGGACACTGCACCCCCACCGGGAAGTGTTGCTGCAGCACCGGCTGGGAGGGACCCTTCTGCAGAGTGGGTGAGTCAGAGAAAAGTGCCGTCTGAAGTATTCAACCATAACCTAGAATATTAGTAGAACATTACATAATAACCCTCTGCAGAGTAGCTGAGACCTACTGTATAACAAGAGTTACACAATAATGTGAAGAATTCTTGAGTAATGTTGATATTTATCAAATAGACTACTTTGGACCCATAGTGGACCCACATAAAGTGTTTATGAATGTTTTGTTATCGCTTGTCAAGATATCCTCTCTCTCTCTCTCTCTCTCTATCTGTCTCTCTCTCACAGCTAAATGTGAGCCGGCCTGCCGTAACGGAGGCGTGTGTGTTGAGCCCCACAGCTGCCTTTGTAAGAGCGGCTACTCGGGCGCCCAGTGTGAGAAGGGCGAGCGGGGCATGCCTAGCGACCAGGAGAAGGACGGCATCCTGGACCACATCATAGACATGACCTCGTACCTGCTGAACCTCACTAGCTACATGGTATAGGGGCATGGGGAGGGGGTCCACTCCCACCGCAACCCCTCCCGGGCCCCCTCACTCAACCACCGGAGAAGCCCAAGCAGAGCCTCCCTCCTCCCTGATTCACCCCTGAGACACCCCCCCCCGTCTGAACGTACCCTGTCCCCGTCAACACCCAGACTCTGGTCATCTTCAGGCATCCGGGCCAAGCATCCCTCCAGAGACCATCACACAGACAGACACAGCAACGTGATGGTTAAATGCATGGCAATCGTCGTCTATGGTCTAATGGTTGGACCTCCACCGTAGCTACATAAGCTTTTTATACTCTTCTTCACCAGGGGAAAGTTCTTCTCCTCTCTCTCCCACTCTGGAACCCCCATGCAGATGACTTGATATTAGCACTGCACCCCTGCTGAGAACAGAGGGAGACCCCCTCGCGTTCTCTCCACACAACAACAAAAAAACAGCGGCCATTTTGACTGAAGCCTTACAGAGAGCGAAGGGGAGTCGGCTGAGCTGAAACACAGCGAGGCGGGCGGAGGCGTGGTGACTTAAGTTATCCCCCAGGACTGGAGAGTGGACAGCCCAATACTGGGGGTTGGCTTTGGGTCTGCCTTCACCAACACAACACAGTCTATATACAGCCTTTAAATGAACATGCCAATCTCTTCAGCATCAGCAATGCAATAATACTGACACTGACTGAAGAGTTTCTGATAATCTTACTGTGCCGTGTATAGAGCCCCATACAGAGTCCTGTACTATCTTGTCTAAAGGCACTAATATGAATGACCAATAGACCAATGTCACAGTAATAATAATGATTATTGTTATTTTGACCCACTGTTTTCTCTGGGTGATGTTTTGTCTTCATAGAAAAACTTCATGATACAGCGGTATAGATTTGTTGTTCATCGCTCACTTGACATGCTGCCAATGTACAGAATGGATCCATAGCTGAAGAATGAGTGTCTTTGGACTCAACAGGTATCGATAGAGTTTATATGGATGTGTCCCAAATGGCACCCTATTCCACGTAGAGTGCACTACTTTTGACCAGAGCCCTATGGGCCCACGTCAAAAATAGTGAGCTACATACGGAACAAGGGTGCCATTAGGGACAGAGTCTATGACATTGTTAGGATAGAGCTCATAGCTTTGCACTCCCAATGTCAACGCCAGTTTGATACATTTGAAATGGAGTCATCAACTCCACGCACTGTAATGTAATGTTTTTTGTGTTTCACAATCAAGGGCAGGCGATTATGTTGGGACTATAGTACGGTGTCATACAGCAGTGACGTTGTCACACACTAACACAGTGGTACGCAGCAGCTCAAATCTCTCACACTGAACACACACACACACACACACACTAACACAGTGGCACGCAGCAGGTCAAATCTCACTCTTAATCTCTCACACTGAACACACACACACACACTAACACAGTGGCACACAGCAGGTCAAATCTCACTCTTAATCTCTCACACTGAACACACACACACTAACACAGTGGCACGCAGCAGGTCAAATCTCACTCTTAATCTCTCACACTGAACACACACACACACACACACACACACACACACACACACACACACACACACTAACACAGTGGCACGCAGCAGGTCAAATCTCACTCTTAATCTCTCACACTGAACACACACACACACACTAACACAGTGGCACACAGCAGGTCAAATCTCACTCTTAATCTCTCACACTGAACACACACACACTAACACAGTGGCACGCAGCAGGTCAAATCTCACTCTTAATCTCTCACACTGAACACACACACACACACACACACACACACACACACACACACACACACTAACACAGTGGCACGCAGCAGGTCAAATCTCACTCTTAATCTCTCACACTGAACACACACACACACTAACACAGTGGCACGCAGCAGGTCAAATCTCACTCTTAATCTCTCACACTGAACACACACACACTAACACAGTGGCACGCAGCAGGTCAAATCTCACTCTTAATCTCTCACACTGAACACACACACACACTCGCTACACAACTTCAGTGGTCGTTCTACAGGGACAGAAGCTGATGTATATTTCATACATAAAGAGCTGAACTAAGTAGTACTTAGCCTTGCTAAATAATATAGCGTGACTATTGTTTCGATAGAGGAGGGTTTATTTTTTTAACTGTGATAATGTAAGGGAGAGGACGGTGTTTGTAGAAAGTGGTTTTGCATTAAGCCTAAAAAAAACATGTTTATTTTTTATTTTTTTGTCTTATTTTTGCTAACAGACAAACACAATGTATGCAGTGTTTTTCCACGGAATGAAAACACACAGCGACACGTGCAGTACAGATCAGCACCGTGTGTTAAAGGCCACGCGTGTCTACACCTGAATGGGACAGTTTGTAACCGACCACTGAGACACAACACAAGGCTCTCTATGTTTCCTTCCCGTAGTACGCCTCTGTCTGTGGCGCTCAACTGCAGCATAACGGTCTGTGTTTGGTCTTTGTTTTAGGCCACCAACTTATTGGAGCCTGTTCCCAGTCGGATGAGAAGAGTTCCTCCAGGTAGATCAGATGAAAGGTGGTTTCACATCAGACACTCTACTCTACATACTGTGAGACGTTCAGATAAGACATATGGAATGATAAAATGTGTCAAGTATGAACCCAGACTTCTTTCATCTACTTTGTGGTGAACTGTGATCCCTTAACAAATGAACAGCATAAAGAAGACGTTGCTCATCTCAAAGACAGGGATCTAAACCGTCTTCGGCGAGCCAAACGACAATTAAAAAAAGACTCGAATTATGTTGGAGCCCATCGATGTGTTGACTTTCTTCAGAAGACTGTATAAAACACATCACGTAACGCCACTAATCTACAGGTTGATCAGGATTGGTTCATTTGATTTAGTGCCATTGCAAATTCCTTGATACCGTATTAATCTTGAGTCTCCTGACAGTAGTTCAGCAAAGATCAAAGCAACCTCTTATATCTTGTGCCAATGTTGTCTTTTTTAAGTGCCTGCCCCCCACACAATTGGAATGTCTTTATTTCTATGATCATATATTGTTTTGAGTTCCCGTTCTAAGCATGGTTAGAAGTGTTCAGGGTTTTCCAATTCCTCTCACTCTCTCTCTCTCTCTCTCTCTCCTCTGTATCTCCAATGACAGCAGTTGTTGATCCTCTGTCTCGCCAGTGTTCTCTCTGGTCTATAATGCGTCATATGGAACTCATGCTGTAAAGTCGATACTATAATTTTAGCACTTAATGTGAAACTTGCATTTTAGCTGCTGAGACGGCGTGGTGTGAATAAAATAGAGTAACCGTTTTCATTATTTAAGTAGTTACGCAAAGTTATTTAAGTTCTCTACAATTGTTTTTGCCGCTGTATGTGAGGATTTTGATTTTGATCATGTGTTGTAAATAAAACCTAGGGCTATCTTTGTTTCTTTTCAGAAATATCTATATGTCTATTAAAGTTTATAGCATGTCTGAAAACCTCGTCACAGTGTCTGTTTGATGATGACGTTTAGGATGACGATGTAGCATAGAGCAGAATTTTCATTCTTGAATAACAACCCGTAGAAAATAATCATAGAATCTATTCATTCTATTTCTATGTGACTAACAATCCTTGATTCAGCAGGAAAGGAAATGATAGGTTGTTGCAGGATGATTACAATGGAGACAGATTGAGGCCTTCTGCCAGGGTGTGGAACAGTGACCTCACCTTAAATGTATCCCCGTAATGTTAGATCTGAGCACGCAGAGGTTGTCTACAGGAACTAGTATATTTGGCCTTATATTTCTAGATTTCTGAGATTGACATGTCGATCCGGACAGTCTTTTACTGTTCTATGAGTGTAAATCAATAGCATAACATCCTTCCACTATTAGTATTAACAGTATAATCAAGTGATGGTTGCTTAGTAAAATAACACTATCATTGACATAGGTTGCCCCCTCTGTCTGTCTGTCTGTCTGTCTGTCTGTCTGTCTGTCTGTCTGTCTGTCTGTCTGTCTGTCTGTCTGTCTGTCTGTCTGTCTGTCTGTCTGTCTGTCTGTCTGTCTGTCTGTCTGTCTGTCTGTTCTGTCTGTCTGTCTGTCTGTCTGTCTGTCTGTCTGTCTGTCTGTCTGTCTGTCTGTCTGTCTGTCTGTCTGTCTGTCTGTCTGTCTGTCTGTCTGTCTGTCTGTCTGTCTGTCTGTCTGTCTGTCTGTCTGTCTGTCTGTCTGCCTGTCTGTCTGTTGTGGCCCAGTGCTGGGAAGTGCTTCATTTCATGTACGTCACTGAGCATTTCACTATTATTCTACACCTGTTGTTTACGAAGCATGTGGCAAATAAAATTTGATTTGACTCGCCACATTTCCACCGTCACAGAAGGTTCTTTCTCTAGCTAGGTGAAGTGTGCAGAGGGATGTTGAGAAAATGTTTGGGGAAAGCCAGCCCAAGGGCCAATGTGGATCATCGGCCAAAGTGTTCCCTAAAGTTGACTTAAATTGAAAAGTCTGTTAAGCAAAGCTACTGTTCAGAGAGGGAGGGAGAAAGAGAGAGAAGCCCCGTTTAAATCAAATCAAATTGTATTTGTCACATGCTTTGTGAACAACAGGTGATGACTAAGAGCTTACTTACGGGGCTTTTACTTCCGGGTCTTCTATAAACTGTCTCCTCCCCTTCATCTACACGGATTAAAGTGGATTTAACAAGTGACATCAATAAGGGATCATAGCTTTCACCGGTAAGTAAGCATGGGACAAATACAATTTGATTTGATTTGATTCGCCTGGTCAGTCTATGTCATGGAAAGATCAAATCAAATCAAATGTATTTATATAGCCCTTCGTACATCAGCTGATATCTCAAAGTGCAGAAACCCAGCCTAAAACCCCAAACAGCAAGCAATGCAGGTGTAGAAGCACGGTGGCTAGGAAAAACTCCCTAGAAAGGAAACCTAGAGAGGAACCAGGCTATGTGGGGTGGCCAGTCCTCTTCTGGCTGTGCCGGGTGGAGATTATAACAGAACATGGCCAAGATGTTCAAATGTTCATAAATGACCAGCATGGTCATATAATAATAAGGCAGAACAGTTGAAACTGGAGCAGCAGCACGGTCAGGTGGACTGGGGACAGCAAGGAGTCATCATGTCAGGTAGTCCTGGGGCATGGTCCTAGGGCTCAGGTCCTCCGAGAGAGAGAAAGAAAGAAAGAGAGAATTAGAGAGAGCATATGTGGGGTGGCCAGTCTTCTTCTGGCTGTGCCGGGTGGAGATTATAACAGAGCATGGCCAAGATGTTCAAATGTTCATAAATGACCAGCATGGTCAAATAATAATAAGGCAGAACAGTTGAAACTGGAGCAGCAGCACGGTCAGGTGGACTGGGGACAGCAAGGAGTCATCATGTCAGGTAGTCCTGGGGCATGGTCCTAGGGCTCAGGTCCTCCGAGAGAGAGAAAGAAAGAGAGAATTAGAGAGAGCATATGTGGGGTGGCCAGTCCTCTTCTGGCTGTGCCGGGTGGAGATTATAACAGAGCATGGCCAAGATGTTCAAATGTTCATAAATGACCAGCATGGTCAAATAATAATAAGGCAGAACAGTTGAAACTGGAGCAGCAGCACGGTCAGGTGGACTGGGGACAGCAAGGAGTCATCATGTCAGGTAGTCCTGGGGCATGGTCCTAGGGCTCAGGTCCTCCGAGAGAGAGAAAGAAAGAGAGAATTAGAGAGAGCATATGTGGGGTGGCCAGTCCTCTTCTGGCTGTGCCGGGTGGAGATTATAACAGAGCATGGCCAAGATGTTCAAATGTTCGTAAATGACCAGCATGGTCAAATAATAATAAGGCAGAACAGTTGAAACTGGAGCAGCAGCACGGTCAGGTGGACTGGGGACAGCAAGGAGTCATCATGTCAGGTAGTCCTGGGGCATGGTCCTAGGGCTCAGGTCCTCCGAGAGAGAGAAAGAAAGAGAGAATTAGAGAGAGCATATGTGGGGTGGCCAGTCCTCTTCTGGCTGTGCCGGGTGGAGATTATAACAGAGCATGGCCAAGATGTTCAAATGTTCATAAATGACCAGCATGGTCAAATAATAATAAGGCAGAACAGTTGAAACTGGAGCAGCAGCATGGCCAGGTGGACTGGGGACAGCAAGGAGTCATCATGTCAGGTAGTCCTGGGGCATGGTCCTAGGGCTCAGGTCAGTTGAAACTGGAGCAGCAGCACGGCCAGGTGGACTGGGGACAGCAAGGAGTCATCATGTCAGGTAGTCCTGGGGCATGGTCCTAGGGCTCAGGTCCTCCAAGAGAGAATTTGAGAACGCACACTTAGATTCACACAGGACACCGAATAGGACAGGAGAGGTACTCCAGATATAACAAACTGACCCTAGCCCCCCGACACATAAACTACTGCAGCATAAATACTGGAGGCTGAGACAGGAGGGGTCAGGAGACACTGTGGCCCCATCCGAGGACACCCCCGGACAGGGCCAAACAGGAAGGATATAACCCCACCCACTCTGCCAAAGCACAGTCCCCACACCACTAGAGGGATATCTTCAACCACCAACTTACCATCCTGAGACAAGGCCGAGTATAGCCCACAAAGATCTCCGCCATGGCACAACCCAAGGGGGGGCGCCAACCCAGACAGGATGACCACAACAGTGAATCAACCCACTCAGGTGACACACCCCTTCCAGGGACGGCATGAGAGAGCCCCAGTAAGCCAGTGACTCAGCCCCTGTAATAGGATTAGAGGCAGAGAATCCCAGTGGAGAGAGGGGAACCGGCCAGGCAGAGACAGCAAGGGCGGTTCGTTGCTCCAGAGCCTTTCCGTTCACCTTCCCACTCCTGGCCAGACTACACTCAATCATATGACCCACTGAAGAGATAAGTCTTCTGACATGGGTAGGCCGACCGTTCCATAAAAATTGAGCTCTATAGGAGAAAGCCCTGCCTCCAGCTGTTTGCTTAGAAATTCTAGGGACAATTAGGAGGCCTGTGTCTTGTGACCGTAGCGTACGTGTAGGTATGTACGGCAGGACCAAATCAGAGAGATAGGTAGGAGCAAGCCCATGTAATGCTTTGTAGGTTAGCAGTAAAACCTTGAAATCAGCCCTTGCTTTGACAGGAAGCCAGTGTAGAGAGGCTAGCACTGGAGTAATATGATTTTTTTTTTTGGTTCTAGTCAGGATTCTAGCAGCCGTATTTAGCACTAACTGAAGTTTATTTAGTGCTTTATCCGGGTAGCCGGAAAGTAGTGCATTGCAGTAGTCTAACCTAGAAGTGACAAAAGCATGGATACATTTTTCTGCATAATTTTTGGACAGAAAGTTTCTGATTTTTGCGTAGATGGAAAAAAGCTGTCCTTGAAATGGTCTTGATATGTTCTTCAAAAGAGCGATCAGGGTCCAGAGTAATGCCGAGGTCCTTCACAGTTTTATTTGCGACGACTGTACAACTATTAAGATGAATGGTCAGATTCAACAGAAGATCTCTTTGTTTCTTGGGACCTAGAACAAGCATCTCTGTTTTGTCCGAGTTTAAAAGTAGAAAGTTTGCAGCCATCCACTTCCTTATGTCTGAAACACATGCTTCTAGCAAGGGCAATTTTGGGGCTTCACCATGTTTCATTGAAATGTAAAGCTGTGTGTCATCCGCATAGCAGTGAAAGTTAACATTATGTTTTCGAATAACATCCCCAAGGGGTAAAATATATAGTGAAAACAATAGAGACAAACTGATATCTTTCCGACAGATAAGATCTAAACCAGGCCAGAACTTGTCCGTGTAGACCAATTTGGGTTTCCAATCTCTCCAAAAGAATGTGGTGATCGATGGTATCAAAAGCAGCACTAAGGTCTAGGAGCACGAGGACAGATGCAGAGCCTCGGTCCGATGCCATTAAAATGTCATTCACCACCTTCACAAGTGCCGTCTCAGTGCTATGATGGGGTCTAAAACCAGACTGAAGCATTTCGTATACATTGTTTGTCTTCAGGAAGGCAGTAAGTTGCTGCGCAACAGCCTTTTCTAAAATGTTTGAGAGGAATGGAAGATTCGATATAGGCCGATAGTTTTTTATATTTTCTGGGTCAAGGTTTGGCTTTTTCAAGAGAGGCTTTATTACTGCCACTTTTAGTGAGTTTGGTACACATCCGGTGGATAGAGAGCCGTTTATTATGTTCAACATAGGAGGGCCAAGCACAGGAAGCAGCTCTTTCAGTAGTTTAGTTGGAATAGGGTCCAGTATGCAGCTTGAAGGTTTAGAGGCCATGATTATTTTCATCATTGTGTCAAGAGATATAGTACTAAAACACTTGAGTGTCTCCTTTGATCCTAAGTCCTGGGAGAGTTGTGCAGACTCAGGACAACTGAGCTTTGAAGGAATACACAGATTTAAAGAGGAGTCCGTAATTTGCTTTCTAATAATCATAATCTTTTCCTCAAAGAAGTTCATGAATTTATCACTGCTGAAGTGAAAGTCATCCTCTCTTGGGGAATGCTGCTTTTTAGTTAGCTTTGCGACAGTATCAAAAAGGATTGTTCTTATTTTCCTCAATTAAGTTAGAAAAATAGGATGATCGAGCAGCAGTAAGGGCTCTACGGTACTGCACGGTACTGTCTTTCCAAGCTAGTCGGAAGACTTCCAGTTTGGTGTGGCGCCATTTCCGTTCCAATTTTCTGGAAGCTTGCTTCAGAGCTCGGGTATTTTCTGTGTACCAGGGAGCAAGTTTCTTATGAGAAATGTTTTTAGTTTTTAGGGGTGCAACTGCATCTAGGGTATTGCGCAAGGTTAAATTGAGTTCCTCAGTTAGGTGGTTAACTGATTTTTGTCCTCTGGCGTCCTTGGGTAGACAGAGGGAATCTGGAAGGACATCAAGGAATCTTTGTGTTGTCTGTGAATTTATAGCACGACTTTTGATGCTCCTTGGTTGGGGTCTGAGCAGATTATTTGTTGCAATTGCAAACGTAATAAAATAGTGGTCCGATAGTCCAGGATTATGAGGAAAAACATTAAGATCCACAACATTTATTCCATGGGACAAAACTAGGTCCAGCGTATGACTGTGACAGTGAGTGGGTCGATGATTGCTCCGAAAGCCTTTTGGAGTGGGTCTGTGGACTTTTCCATGTGAATATTAAAGTCACCAAAGATTAGAATATTATCTGCTATGACTACAAGGTCCGATAGGAATTCAGGGAACTCAGTGAAGAACGCTGTATATGGCCCAGGAGGCCTGTAAACAGTAGCTATAAAAAGCGATTGAGTAGGCTGCATAGATTTCATGACTAGAAGCTCAAAAGAAGAAAACGTCATTTTTTTTGTTGGTAAATTTAAATTTGCTATCGTAAATGTTAGCAACACCTCCGCCTTTGCGGGATGCACGGGGGATATGGTCACTAGTGTAGCCAGGAGGTGAGGCCTCATTTAACACAGTAAATTCATCAGGCTTAAGCCATGTTTCAGTCAGGCCAATCACATCAGTCAGGCCAATCACATCAAGATTATGATCAGTCATTGACTATAATTGCCTTTGAAGTAAGGGATCTAACATTAAGTAGCCCTATTTTGAGATGTGAGGTATCATGATCTCTTTCAATCATGACAGGAATGGAGGTGGTCTTTATCCTAGTGAGATTGCTAAGGCGAACACCGTCATGTTTAGTTTTGCCCAACCTAGGTCGAGGCACAGACATGGTCTCAATGGTGATAGCTGAGCTGACTACACTGACTGTGCTAGTGGCAGACTCCACTATGCTGGCAGGCTGGCTAACAGCCTGCTGCCTGGCCTGCACCCTATTTCATTGTGGAGCTAGAGGAGTTAGAGCCCTGTCTATGTTGGTAGATAAGATGAGAGCACCCCTCCAGCCAGGATGGAGTCCGTCACAGATAGAATTTGTAGATAATTGGCCCTCTTTCTGGGACTCACCCACAAACAGGACCAAGCCTGACCTGCTGCAGGCTTGGTCCTGTTTGTGGGTGAGTCCCAGAAAGAGGGCCAATTATCTACAAATTCTATCTTTTGGGAGGGGCAGAAAACAGTTTTCAACCAGCGATTGAGTTGTGAGACTCTGCTGTAGAGCTCATCACTCCCCCTAACTGGGAGGGGGCCAGAGACAATTACTCGATGCCGACACATCTTTCTAGCTGATTTACACGCAGAAGCTATGTTGCGCTTGGTGATCTCTGACTGTTTCATCCTAACATCGTTGGTGCCGACGTGGATAACAATATCTCTATACTCTCTACACTCGCCAGTTTTAGCTTTAGCCAGCACCATCTTCAGATTAGCCTTAACGTCGGTAGCCCTGCCCCCTGGTAAACAGTGTATGATCGCTGGATGATTCGTTTTAAGTCTAATACTGCGGGTAATGGAGTCGCCAATGACTAGAGTTTTCAATTTGTCAGAGCTAATGGTGGGAAGCTTCGGCGTCTCAGACCCCGTAACGAGAGGAGTAGAGACCAGAGAACACTCGGCCTCTGACTCCGACTCGCTGCTTAATGGGGAAAACCGGTTGAAAGTTTCTGTCGGCTGAATGAGCGAAACCGGTTGAGGGGGAGACCAGAGAACACTCGGCCTCTGACTCCGACTCGCTGCTTAATGGGGAAAACCGGTTGAAAGTTTCTGTCGGCTGAATGAGCGAAACCGGTTGAAACCTACAGCATTTCCTTCCAGAAACCGTGAGAAAGTTGTCCGGCTGCGGGGACTGTGCCAGGGGATTTATACTACTATCTGTACTTACTGGTGGCACAGACGCTGTTTCATCCTTTCCTACACTGAAATTACCCTTGCCTAACGATTGCGTCTGAAGCTGGGCTTGTAGCACAGCTATCCTCGCCGTAAGGCGTGTACAGCGACTGCAATTAGAAGCTTAGCTTCGGCTGTTGGAGGTCCTGACGAATCGTGTCCAGATAAAGCGAGATCAATGTGTTCTTGTACACGGGGCACCAATACCGAGTCAATATGCAGTGGTATGAGGTAATTGGGGTAGATATGTACATATAATGTAGGTAGGGAGGTTACTAGGCAACAGGATAGACAGTAAACAGTAACAGCAGCATATGTGAGTCAAAATAGTTGGTACAAAAAGGGTCAATGCAGATAGTCCAGGTAGCTATTGATTACTATTTAACTATTTAGCAGTCTTATGGCTTGGGGATAGAAGCTGTTCAGGTTCCAGACTTGGTGCATCGGTGCCGCTTGATTGAGCCCACATTTTTAGACAGGTGTAAACTATCAAGACACGTGATCAGATCTTCCAGCCCACCTCCGGAGGAAGTCAAGCACTTGTTGCATAGCTGGATCTGGACAGGGAAACTGGCTATTATCCCTCCCTCTAAAATCATTGACAGGTGGCACCATTGACTGTCATTAATATGTTAATTAAAATAAATAAATACATATTTGTTCGAAATAATATCTGTCAAATCATTTGCATACAGGGAAGGACCAGGAAAATATGGTCACAATACGGACACAGCAGACCGATAAGAGTCACAATTTAAAAAATGTGGGCAAGATTAGGACACAGAACGCCTGTTATCTCCAGGTATAAACAAGATTAGAGCGAGAGAGACATATGTCCCTGATATAGACTTGATAGACAAGAGCACTAGAAGATATTTAGTGAGTGACATTGGAAGACTTGCATACAATGGCTATGAAGTTTACTACTACTTTCCCAGGATTTCCTTTTCAAAGAAAGAGTTTTTAATGATGAGAATGTTGATAATGTTACAAATGATCCTGTAGTTATAGAACTACAGGACTACATAGGAGAACCCTTTGAAGAACCCCTTTTGGATCCAGGTAGAACCCTTTTTGGTTCCAGATAGAACTCTTTTGGGTTCAATGTAGAACCCTATGTAGAAAGGGTTCTACATGGAACCCAAAAGGGTTCTACCTGGAACCAAAAGGGATTCTTCAAAGGGTTCTCCTATGGGGACAGCCGGAGAACCCTTTTTGGTTCTATAGCAGCTTGTTTAATAAGTGTGTAGGTTTAAAGCATACATGTCATTAAAGCACCTTAATAAAATTTCACAGACTAAATGCATTGAGCATGAAGCTCAGACCTAAACTCTTAATTTCACCTCTCCCTACACACGCACACACACACACACACTCACAAATACATACACACAAACACATACACACAAACACATACACACAAACACATACACACACTCACAAATTCATACACACAAACACATACACACAAACACATACACATACACACAAACACACTGAAGCAACAGCCATCACTGATGGCATTATTAATTTCCTTGTGGAAATATCAATCAAGCTCCCTGGTTGTTTATTTTTATTTTTATTTCACCTTTATTTAACCAGGTAGGATAGTTGAGAACAAGTTCTCATTTGCAACTGCGACCTGGCCAAGATAAAGCATAGCAGTGTGAACAGACAACACAGAGTTACACATGGAGTAAACAATTAACAAGTCAATAACACAGTAGAGAAAAAAAAGGGGAGTCTATATACATTGTGTGCAAAAAGCATGAGGAGGTAGGCGAATAATTACAATTTTGCACTGGAGTGATAAATGATCAGATGGTCATGTACAGGTAGAGATATTGGTGTGCAAAAGAGCAGAAAAGTAAATAAATAAAAACAGTATGGGGATGAGGTAGGTAAAAATGGGTGGGCTATTTACCGATAGACTATGTACAGCTGCAGCGATCGGTTAACTGCTCAGATAGCAGATGTTTGAAGTTGGTGAGGGAGATAAAAGTCTCCAACTTCAGCGATTTTTGCAATTCGTTCCAGTCACAGGCAGCAGAGAACTGGAATGAAAGGCGGCCAAATGAGGTGTTGGCTTTAGGGATGATCAGTGAGATACACCTGCTGGAGCTTTACCTAGCATGGACTTGTAGATGACCTGGAGCCAGTGGGTCTGGCGACGAATATGTAGCGAGGGCCAGCCGACTAGAGCATACAAGTCGCAGTGGTGGGTGGAATAAGGTGCTTTAGTGACAAAACGGATGGCACTGTGATAAACTGCATCCAGTTTGCTGAGTAGAGTGTTGGAAGCAATTTTGTAGATGACATCGCCGAAGTCGAGGATCGGTAGGATAGTCAGTTTTACTAGGGTAAGTTTGGCGGCGTGAGTGAAGGAGGCTTTGTTGCGGAATAGAAAGCCGATCCTTGATTTGATTTTCGATTGGAGATGTTTGATATGAGTCTGGAAGGAGAGTTTACAGTCTAGCCAGACACCTAGGTACTTATAGATGTAACGATGTGGAGGTGGACCACCCACCTCACCACACAGGCCTCTCAGGCAGCTCCCTCCGTATTCAGAGTAATGCAATACTAAGTTGTCTGTGCACTGTTTAGAGCCAATCAAAATTGCGCAAAGTGGAACTGGGCAATTGTGCTCCAAGGTCCAAGCAACTAGCAGGCAGCGTATATTTGAGTTTATACTCTATCTGTGGCATGAATCATGACTTTTCATTTGGAATAGTTTTCTTTTCCCCCTCCCATAGGGCCCTGGCCGGCATATCTGTCATAAACAGTGTAACCCAGCACTTTGAATAAACATGAGGAGTCTGTATGCTAAATATTTGTAGGACCAAGATGGCTAGAAGTGCATGTTATAATACTGTATACATGAGCTGAAGAGGTAGTCCAACCAAATACTATGGGAGGACAGACAGACAGAGGGAGACAGACAGACAGAGGGAGACAGACAGACAGAGGGAGACAGACAGCGAAAGAATGACAAAACATTTGACTCTTTGTGATTTGAACGAGAAAGAATACTTTTCCCCAGAAACATTTTATTTCAGTGAGTATAACTTTTATAGAACTGCAATACTTCTCAGAGCAAATGTCAATCTTTGGTTTCAAAATGTTGCTTTTTCAAAAATCGGACCACAGCCTTTCATTATCGTATTGGTAGTATAGGGGACTGAAATGGTATATTTATCCTAAATAGTGCACTACTCTTGTCCAAACCACACAGGGCTACCTCATAAGGTCCTGGTCTAAATAGTGCACTACAGTGAGCTCCAAATGTATTTGGACAGTGACACATTTTGTTGTTGTTTTTGCTCTGTACTCCAGCACAGCACTTTGGATTTGAAGTAATACAACGTCTGTGAGGTTCAAGTGCAGACTGTCAGCTTTAATTGGAGGGGAATTTCATCCATATCGGGTGAAACGTTTAGAAATTACAGCACTTTATATAGTCCCCCTATTTTAGGGGACCGAAAATATTGGGACAAATTCACACGTACTAAAGTAGTAGAAAGTGAAGTATTTGGTCCCATATTCATGGCACACAATCACTACATCAAGCTTGTGACTCTACACGTTTGTTGGATGCATTTGCTGTTTGTTTTGGTTGTGTTTCGGAGTATTTTGTGCCCAATAGAATTGAATGGTAAATCATTTTTGAGATTATTATAATAAAAATAAATAAATAAATCACCTTTATTTAACCAGGTAGGCTAGTTGAGAACAAGTTCTCATTTGCAACTGCGACCTGGCCAAGATAAAGCATAGCAGTGTGAACAGACAACAACACAGAGTTACACATGGAGTAAACAATAAACAATAAACAAGTCAATAACAGTAGAAAAAAAGAAGAATCTATATACATTGTGTGCAAGAGGCATGAGGAGGTAGGCAAAAGAGGTGTGCAAAAGAGCAGAAAAGTAAATCAAATAAAAACAGTATGGGGATGAGGTAGGTGAATTGGGTGGGCTACATACCGATGGACTATGTACAGCTGCAGCAATCAGTTAGCTGCTCAGACAGCAGATGTTTAAAGGGAGATAAAAGTCTCCAACTTCAGAGATTTTAGCATGGAGTCACTTTCATTGTAAATAAGAATAGAATGTGCGTCTGTAACCTCATTCAACATTATTCACAATTCATTCAGGATGGTCAGTAATCATAGTAGCATCCACATTCATGTAGAAGTGTTTAGAAACATAGTATATTCTTATTTACAATAAAAAGCACTTCAAAATGACACAATACATTATCGCCTGGGGCGGCAGGGTAGCCTAGTGGTTAGAGCGTTGGACTAGGAACCGGAAGGTTGCAAGTTCAAACCCCCGAGCTGACAAGGTAAAAATCTGTCGTTCTGTACCTGAACAGGGACTGTTCCTAGGCTGTCATTGAAAATAAGAATTTGTTCTTAACTGACTTGCCTGGTTAAATAAAATAAAAATTATTTAAAGCTGGCAGTCTGCACTTTAACCTCAGTCATTGTATCATTTCAAATCCAAAGTGCTGGGGTACAGAGTTGAAACAACAACAGATGTGTCACCGTCCCAATATTTTTGGAGTGCACTGTACATGGGAAAAGGGGTGTGAGTTCAGATGACTACTGATGTTTCTCCATATATCACATAGTAGTTCTGCAGTGCTGCAACAGATGGCTAGTAATACACTCTAGCCGTGGACATAACGGCTGAGGCCACTAAGGTCTGTCAATGACAATTTCTTGGAAGGGAGGGTCCCGCATACAAATGGTCATTATGGCATCGGCTCCAGCCTGACTTGACATCTAAACAGACTCCTTCAGGATGAATC